>NC_092779.1:60139726-60402603 GCF_047496795.1 Chiloscyllium punctatum | reverse complement strand
GGGACGGGGGGACGGTAGGGAGAGGACAGAGAGATGAGGCACAGAGAGTGGGCAGAGAGAGAGAGTGGGGGGAGAGAAAGTTCGGGGAGAGAAAGAGGGGAAGGAGAGAGAGGGGAGAGAGTGCAGAGAGAGAGGGGAGAGAGAGTGAGAGAGAGAGAGAGCAAGAGAGAGAGAGAGTGGGAGAGAGAGGAGGCGAGAGGAGGGAAGAGAGAGGTGCGAAGAGAGAGGAGGGGAGAGAGGATAAGGGAGAGATAGAGAAGGAGAGCAATGAGGAGAAAGAGTAGGGGAGAGAGGAGGGGGAGAGAGGAGGGTCAGAGAGGAAGGAAGAGAGAGGAGGGAGGAGAGAGAGGAGGGGGAGTGGAGGGTGTGAGACAGGTGAGAGGGGGAGGGGGTAGAGAGAAGAGGGGAGAGAGCGTGGGAGAGAGCGGGTGGGAGAGAGAGTGGAGGCTGTTTGGGTGGAGGGGGAGGGAGAGTAAGAGGGGAGGGAGATTGAGAGGGGAGGGAGAGTGAGAGGGAGGGGAGGGCAAGAGAGGGGAAGGAGAGTGAGGGGGACGGAGAGAGATGGGAGGGCCAGTGAGGGGAGGGAGAGAGAGAGGGGGCAGGGAGAGAGAGGGGAGAGCCAGTGAGGGGTGGGCGAGTGAGAGGGGAGGGCGAAAGAGGGGAGGGCGAGAGAGGGGAGGGAGAGAGAGTGGGGAGGGCGAGAGAGAGGGAAGGGTGAGAGAGAGGGGAGGGCGAGAGAGGGGGGAGCGAGAGAGTGGAGAGAGCGGGAGGGGGGAGAGAGATGGGTGAGACAGAGGGGGTGAGGGAGTGGGGGTGAGAGAGAGGGGGTGTGTGAGAGAGAGTGGGTGTGAGAGAGTGAGATGGGATGGAGAGAGAGGGGGTGTGAGAGACAGAGGGAGATGGAGAGGGAGGGGGGGTTAGAGAGCAAGGGGTTGAGAGAGAGGGGGTGAGAGACTGAGGGGGTGAGAGAGTGTGGGGGGTTGAGAGAGGGGGTGGTGAGAGAGAGGGGGAGTGAGAGAGAGGGGGGTGAGAGTGGGGGGGTTTAGAGAGCAAGGGGTTGAGAGAGAGGGGGTGAGAGACTGAGGGAATGAGAGAGTAGGGGGGGGTTGAGAGAGGGGGTGATGAGAGAAAGGGGGAGTGAGAGAGAGGGGGGTGAGAGAAGGGGGGTTTAGAGAGCAAGGGGTTGAGAGAGAGGGGGTGAGAGACTGAGGGAATGAGAGAGTGTGGGGGGTTGAGAGAGGGGGTGGGAGAGAGAGAGGGAGTGAGAAGGAGAGAAAGGGGATGAGAACGAGGCAGAGAGATGGTGGGAGAGAGGGAGGGGGTGAGAGAGCGAGGGTGTGTGAGAGTGTGTGTGAGAGAGGGGGGGTTGTGAAAAAGAATGGGGTGGGAGAGAGAGGGGTGAGGAAGAGAGAGGGGAGAGAGAGGGGGGTTGAGAGAGAGGGGTGAGAGAGAGTTGGATGTGAGAGAGAGCGAGGGATTGAGAGAGAGGGGGGTGAGAGACGGAGGGGCGTGAGAGAGTGAGGGGATGGGAGATTGAGGGGTGTCGAGAGAAGGGGTGGTGAGGGGGGCTGAGAGAGAGAGGGAGTGAGAGGGAGGGGTGAGAGAGTGACAGACAGAGAGAACGATAGAGCAAGAGTGAGAGCAAAGAGGTGAGAGAGATAGGGTGGACTGAGAGAGAGGGAGAGAGAGAGTGAGAGTGACAGACAGAGAGAGCATGAGCGACAGAGAGAGAGCACGAGCGAGAGAGAGCGAACGAGAGAGACCGTGAGATAAGAGAGAGCGGGAGGCAAGAGAGTGGGATAGACGCAGTGAGAGAGAGAGAGCGTGAGAAGCGGGTGAGAGAGTGAGGGAGAGACCGCAAGAGGAAGAGAGCAAGCAGACGAGTGAGACAGAGAGAGAGAATGTGAGAGAGAGGGGGGTGAGAGAGGGGTGCGAGAGAGAGGGGTGAGAGAGAGGAGGTGAGATAGAGGGGGAGAGAGAGCTGGGTGAGAGGGCGGTGAGAGGGAGAGGTGGGAGTGAGTGACAGAGAGGAGGTGGGAGAGAGAGAGTAGGTGAGAGAGAGGGAGCGAGAAGGAGAGAGAGGGGATGAGAAAGAGGCAGAGAGATGGTGGGAGAGAGGGAGGGGGTGAGAGAGCGAGGGTGTGTGAGAGTGTGTGTGTGTGAGAGAGAGAGAGGGGGATGTGAAAGAGATTGGGGTGGGAGAGAGAGGGGTGATAGAGAGAGAGGGGAGAGAGAGAGGGGTGTGAGAGGGAGATAGATGTGAGAGAGAGAGAGGGGGAGGCTTGAGAGAGAGAGCGACGGGAGTGAGAGAGAGAGGGTGGGAGAGGGGGAAGAGAGAGAGGGTGAGAATGAGAGGGGTGAGAGAGCAATTGAGAGAGGGGGGTTGAGGGGGGAGAGAGAGGTTGAGAGAGAGGGGGTGAGAGAGGTTTTGAGAGAGAGAGGTTAAGAGAGAGACTGGGGAAAGAGGGGGTGAGAGAGAGAGAGAGGGTTAGAGAGAGACGGGAGAGAGAGGGGTTGAGAAAGATGGGTTGCAAGAGAAAGGAGGTGAGGGGGAGGACTGAGAGAGAGAGATGGAGAGAGAGAGAGCGACAGACAGAGAGAGATAGAGCAAGAGTGAGAGTGACAGACAGAGAGAGCATGAGCGACAGAGAGAGAGAGAGCACGAGCGAGAGAGCGAACGAGAGAGACCGTGAGATAAGAGAGAGCGGGAGGCAAGAGAGAGGGAGCGAGGCAGGGAGAGAGAGAGAACGTGAGAAGAGGGTGAGAGAGTGAGAGAGAGACCGCAAGAGGAAGAGAGCGAGCAGAAGAGTGAGACAGAGAGAGAGAATGTGAGAGAGAGAGGGGGGGTGAGAGAGGGGTGCGAGACAGAGGGGCGAGAGAGGAGGGGAGAGAGGATGAGAGAGAGGGGGCGAGGGAGGAGGAGGGAGAGGGAGAGGGGGTGGGATTGGGGGCAGAGAGAGGGCACAGAGAGGGGGTAGAGAGATGGCAGAGAGGGGGAGAGATGGAGGAGAGGGGGAGAGAGGGGGTGAGAGAGCGGGGGAGAGAGGGGGGATAGAGGGGGGAGAGAGGGGGATGCGGGGGTGAGAGAGAGAGGGTGAGAGAGAGGGGTTGAGAGAGAGGGGGTAAGAGAGAAAGGGGTGAGGGAGAGAGGGGTGAGAAAGGGAGAGAGGTCTGAGAAAAGGAGAGAGGGGGAGAAAGAGAGAGGGGGAAGAGAAAGAGAGAGAGAAGGTCAGAGAAAGAGTGAATGTGAGGGGGTGAGAGAGAGGAGGTGGGAGAGAGAGTGGGAGAGAGAGGGGGTGAGAGAGAGGGATTGAGAGAAAGGAGGAGAGATAGAGAAAGGGTGAGAGAGAAAGGGGGACAGCGAGATAAAGAGGGATGAGAGAGATGGGACGCGAGAGAGAGAGAGTTAAAGAGGTGAGAGAGAGGGTGAGATAGACAGTGAATGATGGGTTGAGAGAGAGAGAGACAGAGAGAGAGAGCGAGTGAACAGATGAGACAGTTAGAGGGGTGTGAGGGAGATGGGATGAGAGAGTGGGCGCTAGAGAGAGACAGAGCGAGAGCAAGAAGGAGGGAGGAAGAAAGGGGTCAAAAGAGATGGAGAAATGGGGTGAACAAGAGAAAGAGGGTGCGAGAGAGAAAGAGAGTGGGAGTGTGAGACAGAGTGCGAGAGGGAAGGGGAATGAGAGAGAGAAAAAGGGAGCGAGAGACATGAGGGGATGAGAGAGAGGGCGGGGGAGAGAGAGGGTGTAAAGGGGAGAGAGGGTGAGGGATGACAGAGGGAGGGGTGAGAGTGAGAGAGCAGGGTGGAGAGAGAGGGGGTGAGAGAGAGTGAGGGAGAGAGAGATAACAAGGTGAGAGAGAAAGGGGGTGTGTGAGAGAGAGGCAGTGAGAGAGAAGGGGGTGAGAGAGATAGGGGGTGCAAGAGAGCGTGGGTGAGAGCAGGAGGGGCTGTGAGAGAGGGGTGAGATAGGGAGAGTGTGAGAGAGGAGGGATGAGAGTGGGAGGGGGAAGAGGGACGGGATGAGAGAGGGAGGGTGAGAGAGAGGGGTGTGAGAGAGAGAGGGGTGAGAGAGAAGGGTGAGAGAGGGAGTCTTTAGAGAGGGTCACAGCATTTGGGTTTTAATTCCACCCTGAGAGAGTCCTACCTCTCAGATCCTGGGGATTGACAAACTTTAACCCCAGGCTTCAAACCTGTTTTAAAAATGACAGGGCCACAATCTGACAGGAACCAGTTACCCAGAGGCCCCTAAAACCCAGGGTCCCCCCCAGAGGAGATTAAACCTCGGGGTAAATAAACACACAACTCACGTGGGCCCCCACGGGGTGCAGCCTGTCGACCAGGCCTCAGGCCTCAGGCCCGTGCTCCCCCTCTGGAGGTTGTTCTTTCCTGGACTCGAACATTTTGGATCTTCACGTTGCAGCTTTCCAAACAAAGGTTCCTCGGGATAAAAGAGGGAAAAGATTAGTTGAAAGGGGGAGCAAGAGCATTTTGGAGGCAAGTTACACAGCAAGATCCCAGGGTTAAAAGCACCTCTGCCCAGCTCCAATGTATTAATGTATGTAACACAGTCAGCAGTTGGGATGGAACATGGTGTGGGAGCAGATCTTCCCAGGGATTGGAGGGGGATAGTGAGGGAAAGGCATCAGATTCTTACACTCTGCAGTGACCTGGGATCAATTGTCTTTTACTGAAAACAGTTCCCAACTTGTATGTGCCTGTAGCTCCCTCCAGTCTGAAACCCTCATGACCCTCTCTCCTGTCTACTCTCTCTGAGCCAATGGTGTCTTCATTCTGCTACTGACCCTTCAGTCCCACTGGTATCATTTTTTCCCACCTTCTCTCATCCACGTGAAGGAATTGGATCCTGACAATTCCATTTACACTGTCTCCCATCAATCTTCATAGGATCCATATCACAGAGGTTAGACAGTGATCCCAGCAAACACTCCCAGGGCAGAGGGAGCACAGGGTTCCAGACAAAATAAAGCTCCCATTAAACTGTCTCCATTTAAATCCCCAGGGCAGGTAGAGAATGGGGTCAGATACAGAGTAAATCTCCCTCTACACTGCAGCATTTCAAATTCCCAGGCCATTTTGAGCTCGGCGTTAGGTACTGATTAAATCCCCCACTTCCCCCATCCTGTTCACATCAAACTCAATCAGGATAGCTCCATCACTGGGTTAGATACAGAGTATGTGTCTGTTTGGATTTCAGCCCCAATCCAGTTGGTGATGATCACGGCCTTGTTAAGTGTGTTTGGGAATGGGGAGGGAGCTGTTAGGAGGGTGATGGTGGGATAGTGGGGAGCAGAGCTGTCTTCCAAGCAGTTGACCTGGGTCCGATTCCCAGCCATTGCAGTGTTGTGGTTTGTAAACAGCCTTTTAAAGGTAAGGCACTGGGATAAATCGAGGAAATAAATCTTTCATTCTGTGGTAAACCGGATCTGTCAGATTGCTCCTTGCTTTTCCTGGTGATGGTTCCTGTGAATTGCAGTGTGGAACCGGGCAGCATTGCTCGGCATCTCAGAAGCTTTCCCCTCTGCTGCTTCCCATTTCTTATTGAAATATTGGGTACAGCACAAGGATGGGTTTGTTTTGTTCGAAAAGTGAGAGACTGCTCCAGTCAGGAACCTGAAATAATTACAGAAGCCACTGGAAACACTGAACAGTTCCAACAGCTTCTGTAGTGGTGGGGAGGGAGGGTTAATGTGTCAAATCTACACAAGGATAAAATAAACTCCAGCCACAAAACAATCAGAAATCCTGACTCTGCAAACATCCTTGTAAATCTTTTCTGAATCTTTACAAGTTTCACCCCATTCTCCCGATAGCAGAAAGACCAGAATTGTGTGGTTTATGGAATGTTACGATATCCGAACAGTTGCTGTTTATAGTTAAATAATGTTCATTTGGTTCAGGTTTCCAATCGAGTTCGGTTTGTCCAATCTTTCTTCCTTATGTTTGTGTTACAACGATAGTGTGGAGTAAAGTGTATTTTGATTCAAGCCTGGCAGTTTGACCAATCACATTGTAACGCCTTACACTTCCCTTCAGGAAATCAGGAAAAGGGGTCTAGACCATTTTCTTAAGGCAGAGGATTTTGGTCTGGTTCATAACATCCTCAATGTCATCAATCCATGTCCCTCCAGCCCTGAGCAATGATGTTTACAGATTACTGGAGGATACACAGACACATTAATCGGTATTATCTTGGACAGGAGTCATTTGGGAATGATATTCCTCAGACCATCAACTCTCAGCTCGGCCAAGGATGAAGGCCAGGAATCCGGCACAATTGGGAAAAAGCCCATTTCCCGGGAGACTGAGAGGTCACTAACAGAGTGGGAGCTGGAGAGTCAGGAACAGAATAACAGGGACAGTCTACTCTGTTCACATAGCCTTCACCCCTCAGTGAATCCAGTGGCAGGAATGACTGCTATTAGTCAGACTGACAGAATGTGATCAGATACACACACTGTCCTTCCACATCATCAATATCGCACAGCTCCCACCCTGTCTCAGCTCATCTGCCCCTCTGCCATCTTCAATATTTTAATCGGGGCAGCATTAACTACCGTGCTTTGAGCTGAGCTGTCTTACCTTCTGTACTCTCTCTCTCAACGGCTCCAATTCCCCCCGATCCCTCTCCGGTTTAAGATGCTCCTTGACATCTGCCCCAATGAAAGAGGTAGACCGTCACCTGACCCATGCACTGAAGAGCAGACTGACCCAACTCTGTCAATGTAACCCACCAAGGGAAGTGCACACTGACCCTAATCTGTCAATGTAACACACACGGGGAAGAGAAGACTGACCCCACTCTGTCAAAGTAACAAACCCAGGGAAGAGCAGACTAACCCCCACTCTGTCAATGTAACACACCCAGGGAAGGGCAGACTGACCCCACTCTGTCAATGTAACACACCCAGGGAAGAGCAGACTGACCCCACTCTGTCAATGTAACACACCCAGGGAAGTGCAGACTGACCCGACTCTGTCAATGTAACACACACAGGGAAGAGCCGACTGACCCCACTCTGTCAAAGTAACCCACCCAGGAAAGAGCAGACTGACCCCACTCTGTCAATGTAACACACCCAGGGAATAGCAGACTTACCCCACTCTGTCAATGTAACACACCCAGGGAAGAGCAGACTGACCCCACTCTGTCAATGTAACACACACAGGGAAGAGCCGACTGACCCCACTCTGTCAAAGTAACCCACCCAGGAAAGAGCAGACTGACCCCACTCTGTCAATGTAACACACCCAGGGAATAGCAGACTTACCCCACTCTGTCAATGTAACACACCCAGGGAAGAGCAGACTGACCCCACTCTGTCAATGTAACACACCCAGGGAAGAGCAGACTGACCCCACTCTGTCAATGTGACACGCCCTGGGAAGAGCAGACTGACCACACTCTGTCAATGTTACCCACCCAGGGAAGAGCAGATTGACCCCACTCTGTCAATGTGACACGCCCTGGGAAGAGCAGACTGACCTCACTCTGTCAATGTAACACACCCAGGGAAGAACAGACTGACCACACTCTGTCAATGTAACACACCCATGGAAGAGCAGACTGACCCCACTCTGTCAATGTAACACAGCCAGGGAAGAGCAGACTGACCCCACTGTGTCAATGTAACAAACTTGGGGAAGAGCAGACGGACCCAATCTGTCAATGTAACACACCCAGGGAAGAACAGACTGACCCCACTCTGTCAATGTAACACACCCTGGGAAGAGCAGACTGACCTCACTCTGTCAATGTAACACACCCAGGGAAGAGCAGACTGACCTCACTCTGTCAATGTAACCCACCCAGAGAAGAGCAGAATGACCTCTTCTGCAAAGTTACTCACAGTGAACTGCAGACTTCCCCACTCTGTCAATGTAACCCACCCAGTGAAGTGCACATTGACCCCACTCTGTCATTGTAACACACCCAGGGAAGAGCGGACTGACCCCACTCTGTCAATGTAACACACAATAGGAGAACAGACTGACCCCACTCTGTCAATTTAACACACCCAGGGAAGAGCAGACAGATACCACTCTGTCAATGTAACACACCAAGGGAAGAACAGACTGACCCCACTCTGTCAATTTAACACACCCAGGGAAGAGCAGACTGACCCCACTCTGTCAATGTAACACACCCAGGGGAGAGCAGACTGACACCACCCTGTCACTGTAAAACTCCCAGGGAAGAACAGACTGACGCCACTCTGTCAAGGTAACACACACAGGGAAGAGCAGACTGATCCCACTCTGTCAAAGTAACACACCCAGGGAAGTGCAGACTGACCCCAATCTGTCAATGTAACACACACAGGGAAGAGCAGGCTGACCCCACTCTGTCAATGTAACACACCCAGGGAAGTGCAGACTGACCCCAATCTGTCAATGTAACACACAGGGAAGAGTAGGCTGACCCCACTCTGTCAATGTAACACACCCAGGGAAGAGCAGACTGACCCCACTCTGTCAATGTAACACACCCAGGGAAGTGCACCCTGACCCCACCCTATCAAAGTAACAAACCCAGGGAAGAGCCGACTGACCCCCACTCTGTCAATGTAACACACCCAGGGCAGGGCAGACTGACCCCACTCTGTCAATATAACACACCCAGGGAAGAACAGACTGACCCCAATCTGTCAATGTAACCCACCCAGGAAAGAGCAGACTGACCCCACTCTGTCAATGTAACACACCCAGGGAATAGCAGACTTACCCCACTCTGTCAATGTAACCCACCCATAAAAGAGCAGACTGGCCCCACTCTGTCAATGTGACACGCCCTGGGAAGAGCAGACTGACCACACTCTGTCAATGATACCCACCCAGGGAAGAGCAGATTGACCCCACTCTGTCAATGTGACACGCCCTGGGAAGAGCGGACTGACCTACTCTGTCAATGTAACACACCCAGGGAAGAACAGTCTGACCCAACTCTGTCAATGTAACACACCCAGGGAAGAGCAGACTGACCCCACTCTGTCAATGTAACACAGCCAGGGAAGAGCAGACTGACCCCACTGTGTCAATGTAACAAACTTGGGGAAGAGCAGACGGACCCAATCTGTCAATGTAACACACGCCGGGGAAGAGAAGACTGACCCCACTCTGTCAATGTAACCCTCCCAGGGAAGAGCAGACTGACCCCACTCTGTCAATGTAACACACCCAGGGAAGAGCAGACTGAACTCACTCTGTCAATGTAACACAACCAGGGAAGATCAGACTGACCCCACTCTGTCAATGTAACACACTCAGGGAAGAGCAGACTGACCCCACTCTGTCAATGTAACCCACCCATAAAAGAGCAGACTGTCCCCACTCTGTCAATGTGACATGCCCTGGGAAGAGCACACTGACCCAACTCTGTCAATGTAACACACCCAGGGAAGAGCAGACTGACCAAACTCTGTCAATGTAACAAACCCAGGGAAGAGCAGACTGACCTCACTCTGTCAATGTAACCCACCCAGAGAAGAGCAGAATGACCTCTTCTGCAAAGTTACTCACAGTGAACTGCAGACTTCGCCACTCTGTCAATGTAACCCACCCAGTGAAGTGCACATTGATCCCACTCTGTCATTGTAACACACCCAGGGAAGAGCAGACTGACCCCACTCTGTCAATGTAACACACAATGGGAGAACAGACTGACCCCACTCTGTCAATGTAACACACGCAGGGAAGAGCAGACAGATACCACTCTGTCAATGTAACACACCAAGGGAAGAACAGACTGACCACACTCTGTCAATTTAACACACCCAGTGAAGAGCAGACTGAACCCACTCTGTCAATGTAACACACCCAGGGAAGAACAGACTGACGCCACTCTGTCAATGTAACACACCCAGGGAAGAGCAGACTGACCCAACACTGTCAATTTAACACACCCAAGGAAGAACAGACTGACCCCACTCTGTCAATGTAACACACTCAGGAAAGAGAAGACTGACCCCAATCTGTCAATGTAACAAACCCAGGGAAGAGCAGACTGACCTCACTCTGTCAATGTAACACACCCAGGGAAGAGCAGACTGACCCCACTCTGTCAATGTAACACACCCAGGGAAGAGCAGACTGACCTCACTCTGTCAATGTATCACACCCAGGGAAGAGCAGACTGACCCCACTCTGTCAATGTAACACACCCAGGGAAGAGCAGACTGAACTCACTCTGTCAATGTAACACAACCAGGGAGGAGCAGACTGAACCCACCCTGTCACTGTAACACACCCAGGGAAGAGCAGACTGACCTCACTCTGTCAATGTAACCCACCCAGAGAAGAGCAGAATGACCGCTTCTGCAAAATTACTCACACAGTCAACTGCAGTCTTACCCCACTCTGTCAATGTAACACACCCAGGGAAGAGTAGACTGACCACACTCTGTAAATGTAACAAATCCAGGGAAGAGCAGGCTGACCTCACTCTGTCAATGTAACACACCCAGGGAAGTGCAGACTGACCCCACTCTGTCAATGTAACAAACTTGCGGAAGAGCAGACTAACCCCAATCTCTCAATGTAACACACCCAGGGAAGCGCAGACTGACTCCACTGTGTCAATGTAACAAACCCAGGGAAGAGCAGACTGACCTCACTCTGCCAATGTTACACACCCAGGGAAGAGCAGACTGACCCCACTCTGTCAATGTAACACACCCATAAAAGAGCAGACTGACCCCACTCTGTCAATGTGACACGCCCTGGGAAGAGCACACTGACCCAACTCTGTCAATGTAACACACACAGGGAAGAGCAGACTGACCAAACTCTGTCAATGTAACAAACCCAGGGAAGAGCAGTCTGACCTCACTCTGTCAATGTAACCCACCCAGAGAAGAGCAGAATGTCCTCTACTGCAAAATTACTCACACAGTGAACTGCAGACTTACCCCACTCTCTCAATGTAACCCACCCAGTGATGTGCACACTGACCCCACTCTGTCATTGTAACACACCCAGGGAAGAGCAGACTGACCTCACTCTGTCAATGTAACACACAATGGGAGAACAGACTGACCCCACTCTGTCAATGTAACACACCCAGGGAAGAGCAGACAGATACCATTCTGTCAATGTAACACACCAAGGGAAGAACAGACTGACCCCACTCTGTCAATTTAACACACCCAGGGAAGAGCAGACTGACCCTACTCTGTCAATGTAACATACCCAGGGGAGAGCAGACTGAAACCACCCTGTCACTGTAACACTCCCAGGGAAGAACAGACTGACGCCACTCTGTCAATGTAACACACCCAGGGAAGAGCAGACTGACCCAACACTGTCAATTTAACACACCCAAGAAAGAACAGACTGACCCCACTCTGTCAATGTAACACACTCAGCGAAGAGCAGACTGACCCCACTCTGTCAATGTAACACACCAAGGGAAGAGCAGACTAATCCCACTCTGTCAATTTAACACACCCAGGGGAGAGCAGACTGACACCACCCTGTCACTGTAAAACTCCCAGGGAAGAACAGACTGACGCCACTCTGTCAATGTAACACACCCAGGGAAGAGCAGACTGACCCAACACTGTCAATGTAACACACCCAAGGAAGAACAGACTGACCCCACTCTGTCAATGTAACACACTCAGGGAAGAGCAGACTGACCCCAATCTGTCAATGTAACACACCCAGGGAAGAGAAGACTGACCCCAATCTGTCAATGTAACAAACCCAGGGAAGAGCAGACTGACCTCACTCTGTCAATGTCACACACCCAGGGAAGAGCAGACTGACCCCACTCTGTCAAGGTAACACACCCAGGGAAGAGCAGACTGACCTCACTCTGTCAATGTATCACACCCAGGGAAGAGCAGACTGACCCCACTCTGTCAATGTAACACACCCAGGGAAGAGCAGACTGAACTCACTCTGTCAACGTAACACAACCAGGGAGGAGCAGACTGAACCCACCCTGTCACTGTAACACACCCAGGGAAGAGCAGACTGACCTCACTCTGTCAATGTAACCCACCCAGGGAAGAGCAGACTGACCACACTCTGCAAACGTAACAAACCCAGGGAAGAGCAGGCTGACCTCACTCTGTCAATGTAACACACCCAGGGAAGTGCAGACTGACCCCACTCTGTCAATGTAACAAACTTGGGGAAGAGCAGACTAACCCCAATCTCTCAATGTAACACACCCAGGGAAGAGCAGACTGACTCCACTGTGTCAATGTAACAAACCCAGGGAAGAGCAGACTGACCTCACTCTGCCAATGTTACACACCCAGGGAAGAGCAGACTGACCCCACTCTGTCAATGTAACACACCCATAAAAGAGCAGACTGACCCCACTCTGTCAATGTGACACGCCCTGGGAAGAGCACACTGACCCAACTCTGTCAATGTAACACACACAGGGAAGAGCAGACTGACCAAACTCTGTCAATGTAACAAACCCAGGGAAGAGCAGTCTGACCTCACTCTGCCAATGTAACACACCCAGGGGAGAGCAGACTGACACCACCCTGTCACTGTAAAACTCCCAGGGAAGAACAGACTGACCTCACTCTGTCAATGTAACACACCCAGGGAAGAGCAGACTGACCCAACACTGTCAATTTAACACACCCAAGGAAGAACAGACTGACCCCACTCTGTCAATGTAACACACTCAGGAAAGAGAAGACTGACCCCAATCTGTCAATGTAACAAACCCAGGGAAGAGCAGACTGACCTCACTCTGTCAATGTAACACACCCAGGGAAGAGCAGACTGACCCCACTCTGTCAATGTAACACACCCAGGGAAGAGCAGACTGACCTCACTCTGTCAATGTATCACACCCAGGGAAGAGCAGACCGACCCCACTCTGTCAATGTAACACACCCAGGGAAGAGCAGACTGAACTCACTCTGTCAATGTAACACAACCAGGGAGGAGCAGACTGAACCCACCCTGTCACTGTAACACACCCAGGGAAGAGCAGACTGACCTCACTCTGTCAATGTAACCCACCCAGAGAAGAGCAGAATGACCGCTTCTGCAAAATTACTCACACAGTCAACTGCAGTCTTACCCCACTCTGTCAATGTAACACACCCAGGGAAGAGTAGACTGACCACACTCTGTAAATGTCACAAACCCAGGGAAGAGCAGGCTGACCTCACTCTGTCAATGTAACACACCCAGGGAAGTGCAGACTGACCCCACTCTGTCAATGTAACAAACTTGCGGAAGAGCAGACTAACCCCAATCTCTCAATGTAACACACCCAGGGAAGAGCAGACTGACTCCACTGTGTCAATGTAACAAACCCAGGGAAGAGCAGACTGACCTCACTCTGCCAATGTTACACACCCAGGGAAGAGCAGACTGACCACACTCTGCCAATGTAACACACCCATAAAAGAGCAGACTGACCCCACTCTGTCAATGTGACACGCCCTGGGAAGAGCACACTGACCCAACTCTGTCAATGTAACACACACAGGGAAGAGCAGACTGACCAAACTCTGTCAATGTAACAAACCCAGGGAAGAGCAGTCTGACCTCACTCTGTCAATGTAACCCACCCAGAGAAGAGCAGAATGTCCTCTTCTGCAAAATTACTCACACAGTGAACTGCAGACTTACCCCACTCTCTCAATGTAACCCACCCAGTGATGTGCACACTGACCCCACTCTGTCATTGTAACACACCCAGGGAAGAGCAGACTGACCGCGCAATGTCAATGTAACACACAATGGGAGAACAGACTGACCCCACTCTGTCAATGTAACACACCCAGGGAAGAGCAGACAGATACCACTCTGTCAATGTAACACACCAAGGGAAGAACAGACTGACCCCACTCTGTCAATTTAACACACCCAGGGAAGAGCAGACTGACCCTACTCTGTCAATGTAACATACCCAGGGGAGAGCAGACTGAAACCACCCTGTCACTGTAACACTCCCAGGGAAGAACAGACTGACGCCACTCTGTCAATGTAACACACCCAGGGAAGAGCAGACTGACCCAACACTGTCAATTTAACACACCCAAGGAAGAACAGACTGACCCCACTCTGTCAATGTAACACACTCAGCGAAGAGCAGACTGACCCAACACTGTCAATTTAACACACCCAAGGAAGAACAGACTGACCCCACTCTGTCAATGTAACACACCCAGGGAAGAGCAGACTGACCCCACTCTGTCAATTTAACACACCCAGGGAAGAGCAGACTGACCCAACACTGTCAATTTAACACACCCAAGGAAGAACAGACTGACCCCACTCTGTCAATGTAACACACTCAGCGAAGAGCAGACTGACCCAACACTGTCAATTTAACACACCCAAGGAAGAACAGACTAACCCCACTCTGTCAATGTAACACACCCAGGGAAGAGCAGACTGACCCAACACTGTCAATTTAACACACCCAAGGAAGAACAGACTGACCCCACTCTGTCAATGTAACACACCCAGGGAAGAGCAGACTGACCCCACTCTGTCAATTTAACACACCCAAGGAAGAACAGACTGACCCCACTCTGTCAATGTAACACACCCAGGGAAGAGCAGACTGACCCCACTCTGTCAATTTAACACACCCAGGGAAGAGCAGACTGACCCAACACTGTCAATTTAACACACCCAAGGAAGAACAGACTGACCTCACTCTGCCAATGTAACACACCCAGGGGAGAGCAGACTGACACCACCCTGTCACTGTAAAACTCCCAGGGAAGAACAGACTGACGCCACTCTGTCAATGTAACACACCCAGGGAAGAGCAGACTGACCCAACACTGTCAATTTAACACACCCAAGGAAGAACAGACTGACCCCACTCTGTCAATGTAACACACTCAGGAAAGAGAAGACTGACCCCAATCTGTCAATGTAACAAACCCAGGGAAGAGCAGACTGACCTCACTCTGTCAATGTAACACACCCAGGGAAGAGCAGACTGACCCCACTCTGTCAATGTAACACACCCAGGGAAGAGCAGACTGACCTCACTCTGTCAATGTATCACACCCAGGGAAGAGCAGACCGACCCCACTCTGTCAATGTAACACACCCAGGGAAGAGCAGACTGAACTCACTCTGTCAATGTAACACAACCAGGGAGGAGCAGACTGAACCCACCCTGTCACTGTAACACACTCAGGGAAGAGCAGACTGACCTCACTCTGTCAATGTAACCCACCCAGAGAAGAGCAGAATGACCGCTTCTGCAAAATTACTCACACAGTCAACTGCAGTCTTACCCCACTCTGTCAATGTAACACACCCAGGGAAGAGTAGACTGACCACACTCTGTAAATGTCACAAACCCAGGGAAGAGCAGGCTGACCTCAGTCTGTCAATGTAACACACCCAGGGAAGTGTAGACTCACCCCACTCTGTCAATGTAACAAACTTGCGGAAGAGAATACTAACCCCAATCTCTCAATGTAACACACCCAGGGAAGAGCAGACTGACTCCACTGTGTCAATGTAACAAACCCAGGGAAGAGCAGACTGACCTCACTCTGCCAATGTTACACACCCAGGGAAGAGCAGACTGACCACACTCTGCCAATGTAACACACCCATAAAAGAGCAGACTGACCCCACTCTGTCAATGTGACACGCCCTGGGAAGAGCACACTGACCCAACTCTGTCAATGTAACACACACAGGGAAGAGCAGACTGACCAAACTCTGTCAATGTAACAAACCCAGGGAAGAGCAGTCTGACCTCACTCTGTCAATGTAACCCACCCAGAGAAGAGCAGAATGTCCTCTTCTGCAAAATTACTCACACAGTGAACTGCAGACTTACCCCACTCTCTCAATGTAACCCACCCAGTGATGTGCACACTGACCCCACTCTGTCATTGTAACACACCCAGGGAAGAGCAGACTGACCGCGCTCTGTCAATGTAACACACAATGGGAGAACAGACTGACCCCACTCTGTCAATGTAACACACCCAGGGAAGAGCAGACAGATACCACTCTGTCAATGTAACACACCAAGGGAAGAACAGACTGACCCCACTCTGTCAATTTAACACACCCAGGGAAGAGCAGACTGACCCTACTCTGTCAATGTAACATACCCAGGGGAGAGCAGACTGAAACCACCCTGTCACTGTAACACTCCCAGGGAAGAACAGACTGACGCCACTCTGTCAATGTAACACACCCAGGGAAGAGCAGACTGACCCAACACTGTCAATTTAACACACCCAAGGAAGAACAGACTGACCCCACTCTGTCAATGTAACACAATCAGCGAAGAGCAGACTGACCCAACACTGTCAATTTAACACACCCAAGGAAGAACAGACTGACCCCACTCTGTCAATGTAACACACCCAGGGAAGAGCAGACTGACCCCACTCTGTCAATTTAACACACCCAGGGAAGAGCAGACTGACACTACCCTGTCACTGTAAAACTCCCAGGGAAGAACAGACTGACGCCACTCTGTCAATGTAACACACCCAGGGAAGAGCAGACTGACCCAACACTGTCAATGTAACACACCCAAGGAAGAAAAGACTGACCCCACTCTGTCAATGTAACACACTCAGGGAAGAGTAGACTGACCCCAATCTGTCAATGTAACACACCCAGGGAAGAGAAGACTGACCCCAATCTGTCAACGTAACAAACCCAGGGAAGAGCAGACTGACCTCACTCTGTCAATGTCACACACCCAGGGAAGAGCAGACTGACCACACTCTGTCAAGGTAACACACCCAGGGAAGAGCAGACTGACCCAACTCTGTCAATGTAACACACCCAGGGAAGAGCAGACTGAACTCACTCTGTCAATGTAACACAACCAGGGAGGAGCAAACTGAACCCACCCTGTCACTGTAACACACCCAGGGAAGAGCAGACTGACCTCACTCTGTCAATGTAACCCACCCAGAGAAGAGCAGAATGACCGATTCTGCAAAATTACTCACACAGTCAACTGCAGTCTTACCCCACTCTGTCAATGTAATACACCCAGGGAAGAGCAGACTGACCACAATCTGCAAATGTAACAAACCCAGGGAAGATCAGGCTGACCTCACTCTGTCAATGTAACACACCCAGGGAAGTGCAGACTGACCCCACTCTGTCAATGTAACAAACTTGGGGAAGAGCAGACTAACCCCAATTTCTCAATGTAACACACCCAGGGAAGAGCAGACTGACCCTACTCTGTCAATGTAACATACCCAGGGGAGAGCAGACTGAAACCACCCTGTCACTGTAACACTCCCAGGGAAGAACAGACTGACCACACTCTGTCAATGTAACACACCCAGGGAAGAGCAGACTGACCCAACACTGTCAATTTAACACACCCAAGGAAGAACAGACTGACCCCACTCTGTCAATGTAACACACTCAGCGAAGAGCAGACTGACCCCACTCTGTCAATGTTACACACCCAGGGAAGAGCAGACTGACCCCACTCTGTCAATTTAACACACCCAGGGGAGAGCAGACTGACACCACCCTGTCACTGTAAAACTCCCAGGGAAGAACAGACTGACGCCACTCTGTCAATGTAACACACCCAGGGAGGAGCAGACTGACCCAACACTGCCAATGTAACACACCCAAGGAAGAACAGACTGACGCCACTCTGTCAAGGTAACACACTCAGGGAAGAGCAGACTGACCCCAATCTGTGAATGTAACACACCCAGGGAAGAGAAGACTGACCCCAATCTGTCAATGTAACAAACCCAGGGAAGAGCAGACTGACCTCACTCTGTCAATGTCACACACCCAGGGAAGAGCAGACTGACCCCACTCTGTCAATGTAACACACCCAGGGAAGAGCAGACTGAACTCACTCTGTCAATGTAACACAACCAGGGAGGAGCAGACTGAACCCACCCTGTCACTGTAACACACCCAGGGAAGAGCAGACTGACATCACTCTGTCAATGTAACCCACCCAGAGAAGAGCAGAATGACCGCTTCTGCAAAATTACTCACACAGTCAACTGCAGTCTTACCCAACTCTGTCAATGTAACACACCCAGGGAAAAGCAGACTGACCCAACTCTGTCAATGTAACACACCCAGGGAGAAGCAGACTGAACCCTCCCTGTCACTGTAACACACCCAGGGAAGAGCAGACTGTCCCCACTCTGTCAATTTAACAAACCCAGGGAAGAGCAGACTGACCTCACTCTGTCAATGTAACCCACCCAGAGAAGAGCAGAATGACCGCTTCTGCAACATTACTCACACAATCAACTGCAGTCTTACCCCACTCTGTCAATGTAACACACCCAGGGAAGAGTAGACTGACCACACTCTGTCAGTGTAACACACCCAGGGAAGTGCAGACTGACCCCACTCTGTCAATGTAACACACCCAGGGAAGAGCAGACTGACCCCACTCTGTCAATGTAACACACCCAGGGAAGGGCAGACTGACCCCACTATGTCAATGTAACAAACCCAGGGAAGAGCAGACTGACCTCACTCTGCCAATGTCACACACCCAGGGAAGAGCAGACTGACCCCACTCTGTCAATGTTACCCACCCATAAAAGAGCAGACTGACCCCACTCTGTCAATGTGACACGCCCTGGGAAGAGCAGACTAACCTCACTCTGTCAATGGAACACACCCAGAAAAGAGCAGACTGACCCCACTCTGTCAATGTGACACGCCCTGGAAGAGTACACTGACCCAACTCTGTCAATGTAACACACCCAGGGAAAAGCAGACTGACCAAACTCTGTCAATGTAACAAACCCAGGGAAGAGCAGACTAACCTCACTCTGTCAATGTAACCCACCCAGAGAAGAGCAGAATGTCCTCTTCTGCAAAATTACTCACACAGTGAACTGCAGACTTACCCCACTCTGTCAATGTAACCCACCCAGTGATGTGCACACTGACCCCACTCTGTCAATGTAACACACCCAGGGAAGAGCAGACTGACCCCACTCTGTCAATGTAACACACAATGGGAGAACAGACTGAAAGCACTCTGTCAATGTAACACACCCAGGGAAGAGCAGACAGATACCACTCTGTCAATGTAACACACCAAGGGAAGAACAGACTGACCCCACTCTGTCAATTTAACACACCCAGGAAAGAGCAGACTGACCCAACACTGTCAATTTAACACACCCAAGGAAGAACAGACAGACCCCACTCTGTCAATGTAACACACTCAGGGAAGAGCAGACTGACCCCAATCTGTCAATGTAACACACCCAGGGAAGAGAAGACTGACCCCACTCTGTCAATGTAACAAACCCAGGGAAGAGCAGACTGACCTCACTCTGTCAATGTAACACACCCAGGGAAGAGCAGACTGACCCCACTCTGTCAATGTGACACGCCCTGGGAAGAGCAGACTGACCACACTCTGTCAATGTAACACACCCTGGGAAGAGCAGACTGACCCCCACTCTGTCAATGTAACACACACAGGGAAGTGCACACTGACCCCACTCTGTCATTGTAACACAGCAAGTGAAGAGCAGACTGACCCCCACTCTGTCAATGTAACAAACACTGGGAGGACAGACTGACCCCACTCTGTCAATGTAACACACCCAGGGAAGAGCAGACTGAACCCACTCTGTCAATGTAACACACCCAGGGAAGAACAGACTGACCCCACTCTGTCATTGTAACACACCCAGGGAAGAGCAGACTGACCGCACTCTGTCAATGTAACACACAATGGGAGAACAGACTGACCCCACTCTGTCAATGTAACACACCCAGGGAAAAGCAGACAGATACCACTCTGTCAATGTAACACACCAAGGGAAGAACAGACTGACCCCACTCTGTCAATTTAACACACCCATTGAAGAGCAGACTGACCCCACTCTGTCAATGTAACATACCCAGGGGAGAGCAGACTGACACCACCCTGTCACTGTAACACTCCCAGGGAAGAACAGACTGACGCCACTCTGTCAATGTAACACACCCAGGGAAGAGCAGACTGACCCAACACTGTCAATTTAACACACCCAAGGAAGAACAGACTGACCCCACTCTGTCAATTTAACACACCCAGGGGAGAGCAGACTGACACCACCCTGTCACTGTAAAACTCCCAGGGAAGAACAGACTGACGCCCCTCTGTCAATGTAACACACCCAGGGAAGAGCAAACTGACCCAACACTGTCAATTTAACACACCCAAGGAAGAACAGACTGACCCCACTCTGTCAATGTAACACACTCAGGGAAGAGCAGACTGACCCCAATCTGTCAATGTAACACACACAGGGAAGAGAAGACTGACGCCAATCTGTCAATGTAACAAACCCAGGGAAGAGCAGACTGAACTCACTCTGTCAATGTAACACACCCAGGGAAGAGCAGACTGACCCCACTCTGTCAATGTAAAACACCCTGGGGAAGAGCAGACTGAACTCACTCTGTCAATGTAACACAACCAGGGAGGAGCAGACTGAACACACCCTGTCACTGTAACACACCCCGGGAAGAGCAGACTGACCTCACTCTGTCAATGTAACCCACCCAGAGAAGAGCAGAATGACCGCTTCTGCAAAATTACTCACACAGTCAACTGCAGTCTTACCCAACTCTGTCAATGTAACACACCCAGGGAAAAGCAGACTGACCCAACTCTGTCAATGTAACACAGCCAGGGAGGAGCAGACTGAACTCACCCTGTCACTGTAACACACCCAGGGAAGAGCAGACTGCACCCACTCTGTCAATTTAACAAACCCAGGGAAGAGCAGACTGACCTCACTCTGTCAATGTAACCCACCCAGAGAAGAGCAGAATGACCGCTACTGCAAAATTACTCACACAGTCAACTGCAGTCTTACCCCACTCTGTCAATGTAACACACCCAGGGAAGAGTAGACTGACCACTCTTTGTAAATGTAACAAACCCCGGGAAGAGCAGACTGACCTCACTCTGTCAATGTAACACACCCAGGGAAGTGCAGACTGACCCCACTCTGTCAATGTAACACACCCAGGGAAGTACAGACTGACCCCACTATGTCAATGTAACACACCCAGGGAAGAGCAGACTGACCCCAATCTGTCAATGTAACACACACAGGGAAGAGAAGACTGACGCCAATCTGTCAATGTAACAAACCCAGGGAAGAGCAGACTGACCTCACTCTGTCAATGTAACACACCCAGGGAAGAGCAGACTGACCTCACTCTGTCAATGTAACACACCCAGGGAAGAGCAGACTGAACTCACTCTGTCAATGTAACACAACCAGGGAGGAGCAGACTGAACTCACTCTGTCAATGTAACACAACCAGGGAGGAGCAGACTGAACCCACCCTGTCACTGTAACACACCCAGGGAAGAGCAGACTGACCTCACTCTGTCAATGTAACCCACCCAGAGAAGAGCAGAATGACCGCTTCTGCAAAATTACTCACACAGTCAACTGCAGTCTTACCCAACTCTGTCAATGTAACACACCCAGGGAAAAGCAGACTGACCCAACTCTGTCAATGTAACACAGCCAGGGAGGAGCAGACTGAACCCACCCTGTCACTGTAACACACCCAGGGAAGAGCAGACTGTCCCCACTCTGTCAATGTAACCCACCCAGAGAACAGCAGAATGACCGCTTCTGCAAAATTACTCACACAGTCAACTGCAGTCTTACCCCACTCTGTCAATGTAACACACCCAGGGAAGAGTAGACTGACCACACTCTGTAAATGTCACAAACCCAGGGAAGAGCAGGCTGACCTCACTCTGTCAATGTAACACACCCAGGGAAGTGCAGACTGACCCCACTCTGTCAATTTAACACACCCAGGGAAGAGCAGACTGACCCCACTCTGTCAATGTAACACACCCAGGGAAGGACAGACTGACCCCACTATGTCAATGTAACAAACCCAGGGAAGAGCAGACTGACCTCACTCTGCCAATGTAACACACCCAGGGAAGAGCAGACTGACCCCACTCTGTCAATGTAACCCACCCATGAAAGAGCAGACTGACCCCACTCTGTCAATGTGACACGCCCTGGGAAGAGCAGACTAACCTCACTCTGTCAATGTAACACACCCAGGGAAGAGCAGACTGACCCCACTCTGTCAATGTGACACGCCCTGGAAGAGCACACTGACCCATCTCTGTCAATGTAACACACCCAGGGAAGAGCAGACTGACCAAACTCTGTCAATGTATCAAACCCAGGGAAGAGCAGACTGACCTCACTCTGTCAATGTAACCCACCCAGAGAAGAGCAGAATGTCCTCTTCTGCAAAATTACTCACACAGTGAACTGCAGACTTACCCCACTCTGTCAATGTAACCCACGCAGTGATGTGCACACTGACCCCACTCTGTCATTGTAACACACCCAGGGAAGAGCAGACTGACCCCACTCTGTCAATGTAACACACAATGGGAGAACAGACTGAAACCACTCTGTCAATGTAACCCACCCAGGGAAGAGCAGACAGATACCACTCTGTCAATGTAACACACCAAGGGAAGAACAGACTGACCCCACTCTGTCAATTTAACACACCCAGGGAAGAGCAGACTGACCAAAACCTGTCAATTTAACACACCCAAGGAAGAACAGACTGACCCCACTCTGTCAATGTAACACACTCAGGGAAGAGCAGACTGACCCCAATCTGTCAATGTAACACACCCAGGGAAGAGAAGACTGACCCCACTCTGTCAATGTAACAAACCCAGGGAAGAGCAGACTGACCTCACTCTGTCAATGTAACACACCCAGGGAAGAGCAGACTGACCCCACTCTGTCAATGTAACACACGCAGGGAAGAGCAGACTGTATTCATTCTGTCAATGTAACACACCCATAAAAGAGCAGACTGACCCCACTCTGTCAATGTGACACGCCCTGGGAAGAGCAGACTGACCACACTCTGTCAATGTAACACACCCTGGGAAGAGCAGACTGACCCCCACTCTTTCAATGTAACACACACAGGGAAGTGCACACTGACCCCACTCTGTCATTGTAACACAGCAAGGGAAGAACAGACTGACCCCACTCTGTCAATGTAACACACCCAGGGAAGAGCAGACTGAACCCACTCTGTCAATGTAACACACCCAGGGAAGAACAGACTGACCCCATTCTGTCAATGTAATACACCCAGGGAAGAACAGACTGACCCCACTCGGTCAATGAAACACACCCAGGGAAGAGCAGACTGACCCCACTCTGTCAATGTAACACACCCAGGGAATAGCAGACTTACCCCACTCTGTCAATGTAACCCACCCATAAAAGAGCAGACTGGCCCCACTCTATCAATGTGACACGCCCTGGGAAGAGCAGACTGACCACACTCTGTCAATGTTACCGACCCAGGGAAGAGCAGATTGACCCCACTCTGTCAATGTGACACGCCCTGGGAAGAGCAGACTGACCTCACTCTGTCAATGTAACACACCCAGGGAAGAACAGACTGACTCCACTCTGTCATTGGACACACCTAGGGAAAGGCAGACTGACCCCACTCTGTCAATGTAACACACCCAGGGAAGAGCAGACTGACACCACTCTGTCAATGTAACACACCCAGGGAAGAGCAAACTGACCCCACTCTGTCAATGAAACACACCCAGGGAAGAGCAGACTGACCCCACTCTGTCAATGTTACCCACCCAGGGAAGAGCAGATTGACCCCACTCTGTCAATGTAACACACCCAGGGAAGAGTAGACTGACCCCACTCTGTCAATGTAACACACCCAGGGAAGAGCAGACTGACCCCACTCTGTCAATGTAACACACCCAGGGAACAACAGACTGACCCCACTGTGTCAATGTAACAAACTTGGGGAAGAGCAGACTGACCCCAATCTGTCAATGTAACACACCCAGGGAAGAGAAGACTGACCTCACTCTGTCAATGTAACCCTCCCAGGGATGAGGAGACTGACCCCACTCTGTCAATGTAACACACCCAGGGAAGAGCAGACTGAACTCACTCTGTCCATGTAACACAACCAGGGAAGATCAGACTGACCCCACTCTGTCAATGTAACCCACCCATAAAAGAGCAGACTGGCCCCACTCTGTCAATGGGACACGCCCTGGGAAGAGCACACTGACCCAACTCTGTCAATGTAACACACCCAGGGAAGAGCAGACTGACCAAACTCTGTCAATGTAACAAACCCAGGGAAGAGCAGACTGACCTCACTCTGTCAATGTAACACACCCAGGGAAGAGCAGACTGACCCAACACTGTCAATTTAACACACCCAAGGAAGAACAGAATTTCCCCACCCTGTCAATGTAACACACTCAGGGAAGAGCAGACTGACCCCAATCTGTCAATGTAACACACCCAGGGAAAAGAAGACTGACGCCACTCTGTCAATGTAACAAACCCAGGGAAGAGCAGACTGACCTCACTCTGTCAATGTAACACACCCAGGGAAGAACTGACTGGCCCCACTCTGTCAATGTAACACACCCAGGGAAGAGCAGACTGAACTCACTCTGTCAATGTAACACACCCAGGGAAGAGCAGACTGACCCCACTCTGTCAATGTAACACACGCAGGGAAGAGCAGACTGAATTCATTCTGTCAATGTAACCCACCCATAAAAGAGCAGACTGACCCCACTCTGTCAATGTGACACGCCCTGGGAAGAGCAGACTGACCACACTCTGTCAATGTAACACACCCTGGGAAGAGCAGACTGACCCCCACTCTGTCAATGTAACACACACAGGGAAGTGCACACTGACCCCACTCTGTCATTGTAACACAGCAAGGGAAGAGCAGACTGACCCCCACTCTGTCAATGTAACAAACCCTGGGAGAACAGACTGACCCCACTCTGTCAATGTAACACACCCAGGGAAGAGCAGACTGAACCCACTCTGTCAATGTAACACACCCAGGGAAGAACAGACTGACCCCACTCTGTCAATGTAATACACCCAGGGAAGAACAGACTGACCCCACTCAGTCAATGTAACACACCCAGGGAAGAGCAGATTGACCCCACTCTGTCAATGTAACACACCCAGGGAATAGCAGACTTACCCCACTCGGTCAATGTAACCCACCCATAAAAGAGCAGACTGGCCCCACTCTGTGAATGTGACACGCCCTGGGAAGAGCAGACTGACCACACTCTGTCAATGTTACCCACCCAGGGAAGAGCAGATTGACCCCACTCTGTCAATGTGACACGCCCTGGGAAGAGCAGACTGACCTCACTCTGTCAATGTAACACACCCAGGGAAGAACAGACTGACTCCACTCTGTCAATGGAACACACCTAGGGAAGGGCAGACTGACCCCACTCTGTCAATGTAACACACCCAGGGAAGAGCAGACTGACCCCACTCTGTCAATGTAACAAACTTGGGGAAGAGCCGACTGACCACAATCTGTCAATGTAACACACCCAGGGAAGAGAAGACTGACCCCACTCTGTCAATGTAACCCTCCCAGGGAAGAGGAGACTGACCCCACTCTGTCAATGTAACACACCCAGGGAAGATCAGACTGACACCACTCTGTCAATGTAACCCACCCATAAAAGAGCAGACTGTCCCCACTCTGTCAATGGGACACGCCCTGCGAAGAGCACACTGACCCAACTCTGTCAATGTAACACACCCAGGGAAGAGCAGACTGACCAAACTCTGTCAATGTAACACACCCAGGGAAGAGCAGACTGACATCACTCTGTCAATGTAACACACCCAGAGAAGAGCAGAATGACCTCTTCTGCAAAGTTACTCACACAGTGAACTGCAGACTTACCCCACTCTGTCAATGTAACCCACCCATAAAAGAGCAGACTGTCCCCACTCTGTCAATGGGACACGCCCTGCGAAGAGCACACTGACCCAACTCTGTCAATGTAACACACCCAGGGAAGAGCAGACTGACCAAACTCTGTCAATGTAACACACCCAGGGAAGAGCAGACTGACATCACTCTGTCAATGTAACACACCCAGAGAAGAGCAGAATGACCTCTTCTGCAAAGTTACTCACACAGTGAACTGCAGACTTACCCCACTCTGTCAATGTAACCCACCCAGTGAAGTGCACATTGACCCCACTCTGTCATTGTAACACACCCAGGGAAGAGCAGACTGACCCCACTCTGTCAATGTAACACACAATGGGAGGACAGACTGACCCCACTCTGTCAATGTAACACACCCAGGGAAGAGCAGACAGATACCACTCTGTCAATGTAACACACCAAGGGAAGAACAGACTGACCCCACTCTGTCAATTTAACACACCCAGGGAAGAGCAGACTGACCCCACTCTGTCAATGTAACACACCCAGGGGAGAGCAGACTGACACCACCCTGTCACTGTAAAACTCCCAGGGAAGAACAGACTGACGCCACTCTGTCAATGTAACACACACAGGGAAGAGCAGACTGACCCAACACTGTTAATTTAACACACCCAAGAAAGAACAGACTGACCTCACTCTGTCAATGTAACACACTCAGGGAAGAGCAGACTGACCCCAATCTGTCAATGTAACACACCCAGGGAAGAGCAGACTGACCTCACTCTGTCAATGTAACACACCCAGGGAAGAGCAGACTGACCCCACTCTGTCAATGTAACACACCCAGAGAAGAGAAGACTGAACTCACTCTGTCAATGTAACACACCCAGGGAAGAGCAGACTGACCCCAATCTGTCAATGTAACACACCCAGGTAAGAGCAGACTGACCTCACTCTGTCAATGTAACACACCCAGAGAAGAGAAGACTGAACTCACTCTGTCAATGTAACACACCCAGGGAAGAGCAGACTGACCCCAATCTGTCAATGTAACACACCCAGGTAAGAGCAGACTGACCTCACTCTGTCAATGTAACACACCCAGGGAAGAGCAGACTGACCTCACTCTGTCAATGTAACACACCCAGGGAAGAGCAGACTGACCCCAATCTGTCACTGTAACACACCCAGGGAAGAGCAGACTGACCTCACTCTGTCAATGTAACCCAACCAGAGAAGAGCAGAATGACCGCTTCTGCAAAATTACTCACACAGTCAACTGCAGTCTTACCCCACTCTGTCAATGTAACACACCCAGGGAAAAGGAGACTGACCCAACTCTGTCAATGTAACACACCCAGGGAGGAGCAGACTGAACCCACCCTGTCACTGTAACACACCCAGGGAAGAGCAGACTGTCCCCACTCTGTCAATTTAACAAACCCAGGGAAGAGCAGACTGACCTCACTCTGTCAATGTAACCCACCCAGAGAAGAGCAGAATGACCGCTTCTGCAAAATTACTCACACAGTCAACTGCAGTCTTACCCAACTCTGTCAATGTAACTCACCCAGGGAAGAGCAGACTGACCAAACTCTGTCAATGTAACAAACCCAGGGAAGAGCAGACTGACCTCACTCTGTCAATGTAACCCACCCAGAGAAGAGCAGAATGTCCTCTTCTGCAAAATTACTCACACAGTGAACTGCAGACTTACCCCACTCTGTCAATGTAACCCACCCAGTGATGTGCACACTGACCCCACTCTGTCATTGTAACACACCCAGGGAAGAGCAGACTGACCCCACTCTGTCAATGTAACACACAATGGGAGAACAGACTGACCCCACTCTGTCAATGTAACACACCCAGGGAAGAGCAGACAGATACCACTCTGTCAATGTAACACACCAAGGGAAGAACAGACTGACCCCACTCTGTCAATGTAATACACCCAGGGGAGAGCAGACTGACCCAACACTGTCACTGTAACACTCCCAGGGAAGAACAGACTGACGCCACTCTGTCAATGTAACAAACCCTGGGAGAACAGACTGACCCCACTCTGTCAATGTAACACACCCAGGGAAGAGCAGACTGAACCCACTCTGTCAATGTGACACACCCAGGGAAGAACAGACTGACCCCGCTCTGTCAATGTAAAACACCCAGGGAAGAGCAGACTGAACCCACTCTGTCAATGTAACACACCCAGGGAAGAACAGACTGACCCCACTCTGTCAATGTAAAACACCCAGGGAAGAGCAGACTGACCCCACTCAGACAATGTAACCCACCCATAAAAGAGCAGACTGACCCCACTCTGTCAATGTGACACGACCTGGGAAGAGCAGACTGACCACACTCTGTCAATGCAAAACACCCTGGGAAGAGCAGACTGACCCCCACTCTGTCAATGTAACACACCCAGGGAAGTGCACACTGACCCCACTCTGTCATTGTAACACACCAAGGGAAGAGCAGACTGACCCCACTGTGTCAATGTAACACACTTGGGGAAGAGCAGATTGACCCCAATCAGTCAATGTAACACACCCAGGAAAGAGAAGACTGACCCCACTCTGTCAATGTAACCCTCCCAGGGGAGAGCAGACTGACCCCACTCTGTCAATGTAACACACCCAGGGAAGAGCAGACTGACCCACCTCTGTCAATGTAACCCACCCATAAAAGAGCAGACTGACCCCACTCTGTCAATGTAACACAGCCTGGGAAGAGCAGACTGACCCCAATCTGTCAATGTAACACACCCAGGGAAAAACAGACTGACCCCACTGTGTCAATGTAACCAACTTGGGGAAGAGCAGACTGACCCCAATCTGTCAATGTAACACACCCAGGGAAGAGAAGACTGACCCCACTCTGTCAATGTAACCCTCCCAGGGAAGAGCAGACTGACCTTACTCTGTCAATGTAACACACCCAGGGAAGAACAGACTGACCCCACTCTGTCAATGTAACAAACCCTGGGAGAACAGACTGACGCCACTCTGTCAATGGAACACACCTAGGGAAGGGCAGACTAACCTCACTCTGTCAATGTAACACACCCAGGGAAGAGAAGACTGACCCCACTCTGTCAATGTAACACACCCAGGGAAGAGAAGACTGACCCCACTCTGTCAATGTAACCCTCCCAGGGAAGAGCAGACTGACACCACTCTGTCAATGTAACACACCCAGGGAAGAGCAAACTGACCCCACTGTGTCAATGTAACAAACCCAGGGAAGAGCAGACTGACCTCACTCTGCCAATGTTACACACCCAGGGAAGAGCAGACTGACCCCACTCTGTCAATGTAACCCACCCATAAAAGAGCAGACTGACCCCACTCTGACAATGTGACACGCCCTGGGAAGAGCAGACTAACCTCACTCTGTCAATGTAACACACCCATAAAAGAGCAGACTGACCCCACTCTGTCAATGTGACACGCCCTGCGAAGAGCAGACTGACCCAACTCTGTCAATGTAACACACCCAGGGAAGAGCAGACTGACCAAACTCTTTCAATGTAACAAACCCAGGGAAGAGCAGACTGAACACTCTCTGTCAATGTAACCCACCCAGAGAAGAGCAGAATGTCCTCTTCTGCAAAATTACTCACACAGTGAACTGCAGACTTACCCCACTCTGTCAATGTAACCCACCCAGTGATGTGCACACTGACCCCACTCTGTCATTGTAACACATCCAGGGAAGAGCAGACTGACCCCACTCTGTCAATGTAACACACAATGGGAGAACAGACTGACCCCACTCTGTCAATGTAACACACCCAGGGAAGAGCAGACAGATACCACTCTGTCAATGTAACACACCAAGGGAAGAACAGACTGACCCCACTCTGTCAATTTAACACACCCAGGGAAGAGCAGACTGACCCCACTCTGTCAATGTAACACACCCAGGGGAGAGCAGACTGACACCACCCTGTCACTGTAAAACTCCCAGGGAAGAACAGACTGACGCCACTCTGTCAATGTAACACACCCAGGGAAGAGCAGACTGACCCAACACTGTTAATTTAACACACCCAAGGAAGAACAGACTGACCTCACTCTGTCAATGTAACACACTCAGGGAAGAGCAGACTGACCCCAATCTGTCAATGTAACACACCCAGGGAAGCGCAGACTGACCTCACTCTGTCAATGTAACACACCCAGGGAAGATCAGACTGACCCCACTCTGTCAATGTAACACACCCAGGGAAGAGAACACTGAACTCACTCTGTCAATGTAACACACCCAGGGAAGAGCAGACTGACCCCAATCTGTCAATGTAACACACCCAGGTAAGAGCAGACTGACCTCACTCTGTCAATGTAACACACCCAGGGAAGAGCAGACTGACCTCACTCTGTCAATGTAACACACCCAGGGAAGAGCAGACTGACCCCAATCTGTCGCTGTAACACACCCAGGGAAGAGCAGACTGACCTCACTCTGTCAATGTAACCCAACCAGAAAAGAGCAGAATGACCGCTTCTGCAAAATTACTCACACAGTCAACTGCAGTCTTACCCCTTTCTGTCAATGTAACACACCCAGGGAAAAGCAGACTGACCCAACTCTGTCAATGTAACACACCCAGGGAGGAGCAGACTGAACCCACCCTGTCACTGTAACACACCCAGGGAAGAGCAGACTGTCCCCACTCTGTCAATTTAACAAACCCAGGGAAGAGCAGACTGACCTCACTCTGTCAGTGTAACCCACCCAGAGAAGAGCAGAATGACCGCTTCTGCAAAATTACTCACACAGTCAACTGCAGTCTTACCCCACTCTGTCAATGTAACACACCCAGGGAAGAGTAGACTGACCACACTCTTTAAATGTAACAAACCCAGGGAAGAGCAGACTGACCTCACTCTGTCCATGTAACACACCCAGGGAAGTGCAGACTGACCCCACTGTGTCAATGTAACAAACCCAGGGAAGAGCAGACTGACCTCACTCTGCCAATGTTACACACCCAGGGAAGAGCAGACTGACCCCACTCTGTCAATGTAACCCACCCATAAAAGAGCAGACTGACCCCACTCTGACAATGTGTTACGCCCTGGGAAGAGCAGACTAACCTCACTCTGTCAATGTAACACACCCATAAAAGAGCAGACTGACCCCACTCTGTCAATGTGACACGCCCTGGGAAGCGCACACTGACCCAACTCTGTCAATGTAACACAACCAGGGAAGAGCAGACTGACCAAACTCTGTCAATGTAACAAACCCAGGGAAGAGCAGACTGACCTCACTCTGTCAATGTAACCCACCCAGAGAAGAGCAGAATGTCCTCTTCTGCAAAATTACTCACACAGTGAACTGCAGACTTACCCCACTCTGTCAATGTAACCCACCAGTGATGTGCACACTGACCCCACTCTGTCATTGTAACACACCCAGGGAAGAGCAGACTGACCCCACTCTGTCAATGTAACACACAATGGGAGAACAGACTGACCCCACTCTGTCAATGTAACACACCCAGGGAAGAGCAGAAAGATACCACTCTGTCAATGTAACACACCAAGGGAAGAACAGACTGACCCCACTCTGTCAATGTAATACACCCAGGGGAGATCAGACTGACACCACCCTGTCACTGTAACACTCCCAGGGAAGAACAGAATGGCGCCACTCTGTCAATGTAACACACCCAGGGAAGAGCAGACTGACCCAACACTGTCAATTTAACACACCCAAGGAAGAACAGACTGACCCCACTCTGTCAATGTAACACACCCTGGGAAGAGCAGACTGACCGCCACTCTGTCAATGTAACACACACAGGGAAGTGCACACTGACCCCACTCTGTCATTGTAACACAGAAAGGGAAGAGCAGACTGACCCCACTCTGTCAATGTAACAAACCCTGGGAGAACAGACTGACCCCACTCTGTCAATGTAACACACCCAGGGAAGAGCAGACTGAACCCACTCTGTCAATGTGACACACCCAGGGAAGAACAGACTGACCCCGCTCTGTCAATGTAAAACACCCAGGGAAGAGCAGACTGAACCCACTCTGTCAATGTAACACACCCAGGGAAGAGAAGACTGACCCCACTCTGTCAATGTAACCCTCCCAGGGAAGAGCAGACTGACACCACTCTGTCAATGTAACACACCCAGGGAAGAGCAAACTGACCCCACTGTGTCAATGTAACAAACCCAGGGAAGAGCAGACTGACCTCACTCTGCCAATGTTACACACCCAGGGAAGAGCAGACTGACCCCACTCTGTCAATGTAACCCACCCATAAAAGAGCAGACTGACCCCACTCTGACAATGTGTTACGCCCTGGGAAGAGCAGACTAACCTCACTCTGTCAATGTAACACACCCATAAAAGAGCAGACTGACCCCACTCTGTCAATGTGACACGCCCTGCGAAGAGCAGACTGACCCAACTCGGTCAATGTAACACACCCAGGGAAGAGCAGACTGACCAAACTCTTTCAATGTAACAAACCCAGGGAAGAGCAGACTGAACACTCTCTGTCAATGTAACCCACCCAGAGAAGAGCAGAATGTCCTCTTCTGCAAAATTACTCACACAGTGAACTGCAGACTTACCCCACTCTGTCAATGTAACACACCCAGGTAAGAGCAGACTGACCTCACTCTGTCAATGTAACACACCCAGGGAAGAGCAGACTGACCTCACTCTGTAAATGTAACACACCCAGGGAAGAGCAGACTGACCCCAATCTGTCACTGTAACACACCCAGGGAAGAGCAGACTGACCTCACTCTGTCAATGTAACCCAACCAGAGAAGAGCAGAATGACCGCTTCTGCAAAATTACTCACACAGTCAACTGCAGTCTTACCCCACTCTGTCAATGTAACACACCCAGGGAAAAGGAGACTGACCCAACTCTGTCAATGTAACACACCCAGGGAGGAGCAGACTGAACCCACCCTGTCACTGTAACACACCCAGGGAAGAGCAGACTGTCCCCACTCTGTCAATTTAACAAACCCAGGGAAGAGCAGACTGACCTCACTCTGTCAATGTAACCCACCCAGAGAAGAGCAGAATGACCGCTTCTGCAAAATTACTCACACAGTCAACTGCAGTCTTACCCCACTCTGTCAATGTAACACACCCAGGGAAGAGTAGACTGACCACACTCTGTAAATGTAACAAACCCAGGGAAGAGCAGACTGACCTCACTCTGTCCATGTAACACACCCAGGGAAGTGCAGACTGACCCCACTGTGTCAATGTAACAAACGAAGGGAAGAGCAGACTGACCTCACTCTGCCAATGTTACACACCCAGGGAAGAGCAGACTGACCCCACTCTGTCAATGTAACCCACCCATAAAAGAGCAGACTGACCCCACTCTGACAATGTGTTACGCCCTGGGAAGAGCAGACTAACCTCACTCTGTCAATGTAACACACCCATAAAAGAGCAGACTGACCCCACTCTGTCAATGTGACACGCCCTGGGAAGAGCACACTGACCCAACTCTGTCAATGTAACACACCCAGGGAAGAGCAGACTGACCAAACTCTGTCAATGTAACAAACCCAGGGAAGAGCAGACTGACCTCACTCTGTCAATGTAACCCACCCAGAGAAGAGCAGAATGTCCTCTTCTGCAAAATTACTCACACAGTGAACTGCAGACTTACCCCACTCTGTCAATGTAACCCACCCAGTGATGTGCACACTGACCCCACTCTGTCATTGTAACACACCCAGGGAAGAGCAGACTGACCCCACTCTGTCAATGTAACACACAATGGGAGAACAGACTGACCCCACTCTGTCAATGTAACACACCCAGGGAAGAGCAGACAGATACCACTCTGTCAATGTAACACACCAAGGGAAGAACAGACTGACCCCACTCTGTCAATGTAATACACCCAGGGGAGAGCAGACTGACACCACCCTGTCACTGTAACACTCCCAGGGAAGAACAGACTGACGCCACTCTGTCAATGTAACACACCCAGGGAAGAGCAGACTGACCCAACACTGTCAATTTAACACACCCAAGGAAGAACAGACTGACCCCACTCTGTCAATGTAACACACCCTGGGAAGAGCAGACTGACCCCCACTCTGTCAAAGTAACACACACAGGGAAGTGCACACTGACCCCGCTCTGTCATTGTAACACAGCAAGGGAAGAGCAGACTGACCCCACTCTGTCAATGTAACAAACCCTGGGAGAACAGACTGACCCCACTCTGTCAATGTAACACACCCAGGGAAGAGCAGACTGAACCCACTCTGTCAATGTGACACACCCAGGGAAGAACAGACTGACCCCGCTCTGTCAATGTAAAACACCCAGGGAAGAGCAGACTGAACCCACTCTGTCAATGTAACACACCCAGGGAAGAACAGACTGACCCCACTCTGTCAATGTAAAACACCCAGGGAAGAGCAGACTGACCCCACTCAGTCAATGTAACCAACCCATAAAAGAGCAGACTGACCCCACTCTGTCAATGTGACACGCCCTGGGAAGAGCAGACTGACCACACTCTGTCAATGCAAAACACCCTGGGAAGAGCAGACTGACCCCCACTCTGTCAATGTAACACACCCAGGGAAGTGCACACTGACCCCAATCAGTCAATGTAACACACCCAGGAAAGAGAAGACTGACCGAACTCTGTCAATGTAACCCTCCCAGGGGAGAGCAGACTGACCCCACTCTGTCAATGTAACACACCCAGGGAAGAGCAGACTGACCCACCTCTGTCAATGTAACCCACCCATAAAAGAGCAGACTGACCCCACTCTGTCAATGTAACACAGCCTGGGAAGAGCAGACTGACCCCAATCTGTCAATGTAACACACCCAGGGAAAAACAGACTGACCCCACTGTGTCAATGTAACCAACTTGGGGAAGAGCAGACTGACCCCAATCTGTCAATGTAACACACCCAGGGAAGAGAAGTCTGACCCCACTCTGTCAATGTAACCCTCCCAGGGAAGAGCAGACTGACCTTACTCTGTCAATGTAACACACCCAGGGAAGAACAGACTGACCCCACTCTGTCAATGTAACAAACCATGGGAGAACAGACTGACGCCACTCTGTCAATGGAACACACCTAGGGAAGGGCAGACTAACCTCACTCTGTCAATGTAACACACCCAGGGAAGAGAAGACTGACCCCGATCTGTCAATTTAAAACACCCAGAGAAGAGAAGACTGACCCCACTCTGTCAATGTAACCCTCCCAGGGAAGAGCAGACTGACACCACTCTGTCAATGTAACACACCCAATGAAGAACAGACTGACGCCTCTCTGTCAATGTAACACACTCAGGGAAGAGCAGACTGACCCCAATCGGTCAATGTAACACACCCAGGGAAGAGAAGACTGACCCCACTCTGTCAATGTAACAAACCCAGGGAAGAGCAGACTGACCTCACTCTGTCAATGTAACACACCCAGGGAAGAGCAGACTGACCCCACTCTGACAATGTAACACACACAGGGAAGAGCAGACTGAACTCACTCTGTCAATGTAACACAACCAGGGAAGATCAGACTGACCACACTCTGACAATGTAACACACGCAGGGAAGAGCAGACTGAATTCATTCTGTCAATGTAACCCACCCATAAAAGAGCAGACTGACCCCACTCTGTCAATGTGACACGCCCTGAGAAGAGCAGACTGACCACACTCTGTCAATGTAACACACCCTGGGAAGAGCAGACTGACCCCCACTCTGTCAATGTAACACACACAGGGAAGTGCACACTGACCCCACTCTGTCAATGTAACAAACCCTGGGAGAACAGACTGACCCCACTCTGTCAATGTAACACACCCAGGGAAGAACAGACTGACTCCACTCTGTCAATGTAATACACCCAGGGAAGAACAGACTGACCACACTCAGTCATTGTAACACACCCAGGGAAGAACAGACTGACTCCACTCTGTCAATGTAACCCCCCCAGGGAAGAGCAGACTGACCCCACTCTGTCAATGTAACACACCCAGGGAATAGCAGACTTACCCCACTCTGTCAATGTAACCCACCCATAAAAGAGCAGACTGGCCCCACTCTGTTAATGTGACACGCCCTGGGAAGAGCAGACTGACCACACTCTGTCAATGTTACCCACCCAGGGAAGAGCAGATTGACCCCACTCTGTCACTGTAACACACCCAGGGAAGAGCAGACAGTCCCCACTCTGTCAATTTAACAAACCCAGGGAAGAGCAGAGTGACCTCACTCTGTCAATGTAACCCACCCAGAGAAGAGCAGAATGACCGCTTCTGCAAATTACTCACACAGTCAACTGCAGTCTTACCCCACTCTGTCAATGTAACACACCCAGGGAAGAGTAGACTGACCACACTCTGTAAATGTAACAAACCCAGGGAAGAGCAGACTGACCTCACTCTGTCAATGTAACACACCCAGGGAAGTGCAGACTGACCCCACTGTGTCAATGTAACAAACCCAGGGAAGAGCACACTGACCTCACTCTGCCAATGTTACACACCCAGGGAAGAGCAGACTGACCCCACTCTGTCAATGTAACCCACCCATAAAAGAGCAGACTGACCCCACTCTGACAATGTGACACGCCCTGGGAAGATCAGACTCACCTCACTCTGTCAATGTAACACACCCATAAAAGAGCAGACTGACCCCACTCTGTCAATGTGACACGCCCTGTGAAGAGCACACTGACCCAACTCTGTCAATGTAACACACCCAGGGAAGAGCAGACTGACCAAACTCTGTCAATGTAACAAACTCAGGGAAGAGCAGACTGACCTCACTCTGTCAATGTAACCCACCCAGAGAAGAGCAGAATGTCCTCTTCTGCAAAATTACTCACACAGTGAACTGCAGACTTACCCCACTCTGTCAATGTAACCCACCCAGTGATGTGCACACTGACCCCACTCTGTTATTGTAACACACCCAGGGAAGAGCAGACTGACCCCACTCTGTCAATGTAACACACAATGGGAGAACAGACTGACCCCACACTGTCAATGTAACACACCCAGGGAAGAGCAGACAGATACCACTCTGTCAATGTAAAACACCAAGGGAAGAACAGACTGACCCCACTCTGTCAATGTAATACACCCAGGGGAGAGCAGACTGACACCACCCTGTCACTGTAACAATCCCAGGGAAGAACAGACTGACGCCACTCTGTCAATGTAACACACCCAGGGAAGAGCAGACTGACCCAACACTGTCAATTTAACACACCCAAGGAAGAACAGACAGACCCCACTCTGTCAATGTAACACACCCTGGGAAGAGCAGACTGACCCCCACTCTGTCAAAGTAACACACACAGGGAAGTGCACACTGACCCCACTCTGTCATTGTAACACAGCAAGGGAAGAGCAGACTGACCCCACTCTGTCAATGTAACAAACCCTGGGAGAACAGACTGACCCCACTCTGTCAATGTAACACACCCAGGGAAGAGCAGACTGAACCCACTCTGTCAATGTGACACACCCAGGGAAGAACAGACTGACCCCGCTCTGTCAATGTAAAACACCCAGGGAAGAGCAGACTGAACCCACTCTGTCAATGTAACACACCCAGGGAAGAACAGACTGACCCCACTCTGTCAATGTAAAACACCCAGGGAAGAGCAGACTGACCCCACTCAGTCAATGTAACCCACCCATAAAAGAGCAGACTGACCCCACTCTGTCAATGTGACACGACCTGGGAAGAGCAGACTGACCACACTCTGTCAATGCAACACACCCTGGGAAGAGCAGACTGACCCCCACTCTGTCAATGTAACACACCCAGGGAAGTGCACACTGACTCCACTCTGTCATTGTAACACACCAAGGGAAGAGCAGACTGACCCCACTGTGTCAATGTAACACACTTGGGGAAGAGCAGACTGACCCCAATCAGTCAATGTAACACAACCATGAAAGAGAAGACTGACCCCACTCTGTCAATGTAACCCTCCCAGGGAAGAGCAGACTGACCCCACTCTGTCAATGTAACACACCCAGGGAAGAGCAGACTGACCCGCCTCTGTCAATGTAACCCACCCATAAAAGAGCAGACTGACCCCACTCTGTCAATGTAACACAGCCAGGGAAGAGCAGACTGACCCCAATCTGTCAATGTAACACACCCAGGGAAAAACAGACTGACCCCACTGTGTCAATGTAACCAACTTGCGGAAGAGCAGACTGACCCCAATCTGTCAATGTAACACACCCAGGGAAGAGAAGACTGACCCCACTCTGTCAATGTAACCCTTCCAGGGAAGACCAGACTGACCTTACTCTGTCAATGTAACAAACCCTGGGAGAACAGACTGACGCCACTCTGTCAATGGAACACACCTAGGGAAGGGCAGACTAACCTCACTCTGTCAATGTAACACACCCAGGGAAGAGCAGACTGACACCACTCTGTCAATGTAACACACCCAGGGAAGAGCAAACTGACCCCACTCTGTCAATGAAACACACCCAGGGAAGAGCAGATTGACCCCACTCTGTCAATGTAACACACCAAGGGAAGAACAGACTGACCCCGATCTGTCAATTTAAAACACCCAGGGAAGAGCAGAGTGACCCCACTCTGTCAATGTAACACACCCAGGGGAGAGCAGACTGACCCAACACTGTCAATTTAACACACCCAAGGAAGAACAGACTGACGCCTCTCTGTCAATGTAACACACTCAGGGAAGAGCAGACTGACCCCAATCGGTCAATGTGACACACCCAGGGAAGAGAAGACTGACCCCACTCTGTCAATGTAACAAACCCAGGGAAGAGCAGACTGACCTCACTCTGTCAATGTAACACACCCAGGGAAGAGCAGACTGACCCCACTCTGACAATGTAACACACCCAGGGAAGAGCAGACTGAACTCACTCTGTCAATGTAACACAACCAGGGAAGATCAGACTGACCACACTCTGACAATGTAACACACGCAGGGAAGAGCAGACTGAATTCATTCTGTCAATGTAACCCACCCATAAAAGAGCAGACTGACCCCACTCTGTCAATGTGACACGCCCTGAGAAGAGCAGACTGACCACACTCTGTCAATGTAACACACCCTGGGAAGAGCAGACTGACCCCCACTCTGTCAATGTAACACACACAGGGAAGTGCACACTGACCCCACTCTGTCATTGTAAAACAGCAAGGGAAGAGCAGACTGACCCCACTCTGTCAATGTAACAAACCCTGGGAGAACAGACTGACCCCACTCTGTCAATGTAACACACCCAGGGAAGAACAGACTGACTCCACTCTGTCAATGTAATACACCCAGGGAAGAACAGACTGACCACACTCAGTCATTGTAACACACCCAGGGAAGAGCAGACTAACCCCACTCTGTCAATGTAACACACCCAGGGAAGAACAGACTGACTCCACTCTGTCAATGTAACCCCCCCAGGGAAGAGCAGACTGACCCCACTCTGTCAATGTAACACACCCAGGGAATAGCAGACTTACCCCACTCTGTCAAAGTAACCCACCCATAAAAGAGCAGACTGGCCCCACTCTGTTAATGTGACACGCCCTGGGAAGAGCAGACTGACCACACTCTGTCAATGTTACCCACCCAGGGAAGAGCAGATTGACCCCACTCTGTCACTGTAACACACCCAGGGAAGAGCAGACAGTCCCCACTCTGTCAATTTAACAAACCCAGGGAAGAGCAGAGTGACCTCACTCTGTCAATGTAACCCACCCAGAGAAGAGCAGAATGACCGCTTCTGCAAATTACTCACACAGTCAACTGCAGTCTTACCCCACTCTGTCAATGTAACACACCCAGGGAAGAGTAGACTGACCACACTCTGTAAATGTAACAAACCCAGGGAAGAGCAGACTGACCTCACTCTGTCAATGTAACACACCCAGGGAAGTGCAGACTGACCCCACTGTGTCAATGTAACAAACCCAGGGAAGAGCACACTGACCTCACTCTGCCAATGTTACACACCCAGGGAAGAGCAGACTGACCCCACTCTGTCAATGTAACCCACCCATAAAAGAGCAGACTGACCCCACTCTGACAATGTGACACGCCCTGGGAAGAGCAGACTCACCTCACTCTGTCAATGTAACACACCCATAAAAGAGCAGACTGACCCCACTCTGTCAATGTGACACGCCCTGGGAAGAGCACACTGACCCAACTCTGTCAATGTAACACACCCAGGGAAGAGCAGACTGACCAAACTCTGTCAATGTAACAAACTCAGGGAAGAGCAGACTGACCTCACTCTGTCAATGTAACCCACCCAGAGAAGAGCAGAATGTCCTCTTCTGCAAAATTACTCACACAGTGAACTGCAGACTTACCCCACTCTGTCAATGTAACCCACCCAGTGATGTGCACACTGACCCCACTCTGTTATTGTAACACACCCAGGGAAGAGCAGACTGACCCCACTCTGTCAATGTAACACACAATGGGAGAACAGACTGACCCCACACTGTCAATGTAACACACCCAGGGAAGAGCAGACAGATACCACTCTGTCAATGTAACACACCAAGGGAAGAACAGACTGACCCCACTCTGTCAATGTAATACACCCAGGGGAGAGCAGACTGACACCACCCTGTCACTGTAACACTCCCAGGGAAGAACAGACTGACGCCACTCTGTCAATGTAACACACCCAGGGAAGAGCAGACTGACCCAACACTGTCAATTTAACACACCCAAGGAAGAACAGACTGACCCCACTCTGTCAATGTGACACGCCCTGGGAAGAGCAGACTGACCACACTCTGTCAATGCAACACACCCTGGGAAGAGCAGACTGACCCCCACTCTGTCAATGTAACACACCCAGGGAAGTGCACACTGACTCCACTCTGTCATTGTAACACACCAAGGGAAGAGCAGACTGACCCCACTGTGTCAATGTAACACACTTGGGGAAGAGCAGACTGACCCCAATCAGTCAATGTAACACAACCATGAAAGAGAAGACTGACCCCACTCTGTCAATGTAACCCTCCCAGGGAAGAGCAGACTGACCCCACTCTGTCAATGTAACACACCCAGGGAAGAGCAGACTGACCTCACTCTGTCAATGTAAACCACCCAGAGAAGAGCAGAATGTCCTCTTCTGCAAAATTACTCACACAGTGAACTGCAGACTTACCCCACTCTGTCAATGTAACCCACCCAGTGATGTGCACACTGACCCCACTCTGTTATTGTAACACACCCAGGGAAGAGCAGACTGACCCCACTCTGTCAATGTAACACACAATGGGAGAACAGACTGACCCCACACTGTCAATGTAACACACCCAGGGAAGAGCAGACAGATACCACTCTGTCAATGTAACACACCAAGGGAAGAACAGACTGACGCCACTCTGTCAATGTAACACACCCAGGGAAGAGCAGACTGACCCAACACTGTCAATGTAACACACAATGGGAGAACAGACTGACCCCACTCTGTCAATGTAATACACCCAGGGGAGAGCAGACTGACACCACCCTGTCACTGTAACACTCCCAGGGAAGAACAGACTGACGCCACTCTGTCAATGTAACACACCCAGGGAAGAGCAGACTGACCCAACACTGTCAATTTAACACACCCAAGGAAGAACAGACTGACCCCACTCTGTCAATGTAACACACCCTGGGAAGAGCAGACTGACCCCCACTCTGTCAAAGTAACACACACAGGGAAGTGCACACTGACCCCACTCTGTCATTGTAACACAGCAAGGGAAGAGCAGACTGACCCCACTCTGTCAATGTAACAAACCCTGGGAGAACAGACTGACCCCACTCTGTCAATGTAACACACCCAGGGAAGAGCAGACTGAACCCACTCTGTCAATGTAACACACCCAGGGAAGAACAGACTGACCCCGCTCTGTCAATGTAAAACACCCAGGGAAGAGCAGACTGAACCCACTCTGTCAATGTAACACACCCAGGGAAGAACAGACTGACCCCACTCTGTCAATGTAAAACACCCAGGGAAGAGCAGACTGACCCCACTCAGTCAATGTAACCCACCCATAAAAGAGCAGACTGACCCCACTCTGTCAATGTGACACGCCCTGGGAAGAGCAGACTGACCACACTCTGTCAATGCAACAAACCCTGGGAAGAGCAGACTGACCCCCACTCTGTCAATGTAACACACCCAGGGAAGTGCACACTGACTCCACTCTGTCATTGTAACACACCAAGGGAAGAGCAGACTGACCCCACTGTGTCAATGTAACACACTTGGGGAAGAGCAGACTGACCCCAATCAGTCAATGTAACACAACCATGAAAGAGAAGACTGACCCCACTCTGTCAATGTAACCCTCCCAGGGAAGAGCAGACTGACCCCACTCTGTCAATGTAACACACCCAGGGAAGAGCAGACTGACCCGCCTCTGTCAATGTAACCCACCCATAAAAGAGCAGACTGACCCCACTCTGTCAATGTAACACAGCCAGGGAAGAGCAGACTGACCCCAATCTGTCAATGTAACACACCCAGGGAAAAACAGACTGACCCCACTGTGTCAATGTAACCAACTTGGGGAAGAGCAGACTGACCCCAATCTGTCAATGTAACACACCCAGGGAAGAGAAGACTGACCCCACTCTGTCAATGTAACCCTCCCAGGGAAGACCAGACTGACCTTACTCTGTCAATGTAACACACCCAGGGAAGAACAGACTGACCCCACTCTGTCAATGTAACAAACCCTGGGAGAACAGACTGACGCCACTCTGTCAATGGAACACACCTAGGGAAGGGCAGACTAACCTCACTCTGTCAATGTAACACACCCAGGGAAGAGCAGACTGACACCACTCTGTCAATGTAACACACCCAGGGAAGAGCAAACTGACCCCACTCTGTCAATGAAACACACCCAGGGAAGAGCAGATTGACCCCACTCTGTCAATGTAACACACCAAGGGAAGAACAGACTGACCCCGATCTGTCAATTTAAAACACCCAGGGAAGAGCAGAGTGACCCCACTCTGTCAATGTAACACACCCAGGGGAGAGCAGACTGACCCAACACTGTCAATTTAACACACCCAAGGAAGAACAGACTGACGCCTCTCTGTCAATGTAACACACTCAGGGAAGAGCAGACTGACCCCAATCGGTCAATGTAACACACCCAGGGAAGAGAAGACTGACCCCACTCTGTCAATGTAACAAACCCAGGGAAGAGCAGACTGACCTCACTCTGTCAATGTAACACACCCAGGGAAGAGCAGACTGACCCCACTCTGACAATGTAACACACCCAGGGAAGAGCAGACTGAACTCACTCTGTCAATGTAACACAACCAGGGAAGATCAGACTGACCACACACTGACAATGTAACACACGCAGGGAAGAGCAGACTGAATTCATTCTGTCAATGTAACCCACCCATAAAAGAGCAGACTGACCCCACTCTGTCAATGTGACACGCCCTGAGAAGAGCAGACTGACCACACTCTGTCAATGTAACACACCCTGGGAAGAGCAGACTGACCCCCACTCTGTCAATGTAACACACACAGGGAAGTGCACACTGACCCCACTCTGTCATTGTAAAACAGCAAGGGAAGAGCAGACTGACCCCACTCTGTCAATGTAACAAACCCTGGGAGAACAGACTGACCCCACTCTGTCAATGTAACACACCCAGGGAAGAACAGACTGACTCCACTCTGTCAATGTAATACACCCAGGGAAGAACAGACTGACCACACTCAGTCATTGTAACACACCCAGGGAAGAGCAGACTAACCCCACTCTGTCAATGTAACACACCCAGGGAAGAACAGACTGACTCCACTCTGTCAATGTAACCCCCCCAGGGAAGAGCAGACTGACCCCACTCTGTCAATGTAACACACCCAGGGAATAGCAGACTTACCCCACTCTGTCAAAGTAACCCACCCATAAAAGAGCAGACTGGCCCCACTCTGTTAATGTGACACGCCCTGGGAAGAGCAGACTGACCACACTCTGTCAATGTTACCCACCCAGGGAAGAGCAGATTGACCCCACTCTGTCACTGTAACACACCCAGGGAAGAGCAGACAGTCCCCACTCTGACAATTTAACAAACCCAGGGAAGAGCAGAGTGACCTCACTCTGTCAATGTAACCCACCCAGAGAAGAGCAGAATGACCGCTTCTGCAAATTACTCACACAGTCAACTGCAGTCTTACCCCACTCTGTCAATGTAACACACCCAGGGAAGAGTAGACTGACCACACTCTGTAAATGTAACAAACCCAGGGAAGAGCAGACTGACCTCACTCTGTCAATGTAACACACCCAGGGAAGTGCAGACTGACCCCATTGTGTCAATGTAACAAACCCAGGGAAGAGCACACTGACCTCACTCTGCCAATGATACACACCCAGGAAAGAGCAGACTGACCCCACTCTGTCAATGTAACCCACCCATAAAAGAGCAGACTGACCCCACTCTGACAATGTGACACGCCCTGGGAAGAGCAGACTCACCTCACTCTGTCAATGTAACACACCCATAAAAGAGCAGACTGACCCCACTCTGTCAATGTGACACGCCCTGGGAAGAGCACACTGACCCAACTCTGTCAATGTAACACACCCAGGGAAGAGCAGACTGACCAAACTCTGTCAATGAAACAAACTCAGGGAAGAGCAGACTGACCTCACTCTGTCAATGTAACCCACCCAGAGAAGAGCAGAATGTCCTCTTCTGCAAAATTACTCACACAGTGAACTGCAGACTTACCCCACTCTGTCAATGTAACCCACCCAGTGATGAGCACACTGACCCCACTCTGTTATTGTAACACACCCAGGGAAGAGCAGACTGACCCCACTCTGTCAATGTAACACACAATGGGAGAACAGACTGACCCCACACTGTCAATGTAACACACCCAGGGAAGAGCAGACAGATACCACTCTGTCAATGTAACACACCAAGGGAAGAACAGACTGACCCCACTCTGTCAATGTAATACACCCAGGGGAGAGCAGACTGACACCACCCTGTCACTGTAACACTCCCAGGGAAGAACAGACTGACGCCACTCTGTCAATGTAACACACCCAGGGAAGAGCAGACTGACCCAACACTGTCAATTTAACACACCCAAGGAAGAACAGACTGACCCCACTCTGTCAATGTGACACACCCAGGGAAGAACAGACTGACCCCGCTCTGTCAATGTAAAACACCCAGGGAAGAGCAGACTGAACCCACTCTGTCAATGTAACACACCCAGGGAAGAACAGACTGACCCCACTCTGTCAATGTAAAACACCCAGGGAAGAGCAGACTGACCCCACTCAGTCAATGTAACCCACCCATAAAAGAGCAGACTGACCCCACTCTGTCAATGTGACACGCCCTGGGAAGAGCAGACTGACCACACTCTGTCAATGCAACACACCCTGGGAAGAGCAGACTGACCCCCACTCTGTCAATGTAACACACCCAGGGAAGTGCACACTGACTCCACTCTGTCATTGTAACACACCAAGGGAAGAGCAGACTGACCCCACTGTGTCAATGTAACACACTTGGGGAAGAGCAGACTGACCCCAATCAGTCAATGTAACACAACCATGAAAGAGAAGACTGACCCCACTCTGTCAATGTAACCCTCCCAGGGAAGAGCAGACTGACCCCACTCTGTCAATGTAACACACCCAGGGAAGAGCAGACTGACCTCACTCTGTCAATGTAACCCACCCAGAGAAGAGCAGAATGTCCTCTTCTGCAAAATTACTCACACAGTGAACTGCAGACTTACCCCACTCTGTCAATGTAACCCACCCAGTGATGTGCACACTGACCCCACTCTGTTATTGTAACACACCCAGGGAAGAGCAGACTGACCCCACTCTGTCAATGTAACACACAATGGGAGAACAGACTGACCCCACACTGTCAATGTAACACACCCAGGGAAGAGCAGACAGATACCACTCTGTCAATGTAACACACCAAGGGAAGAACAGACTGACGCCACTCTGTCAATGTAACACACCCAGGGAAGAGCAGACTGACCCAACACTGTCAATGTAACACACAATGGGAGAACAGACTGACCCCACTCTGTCAATGTAATACACCCAGGGGAGAGCAGACTGACACCACCCTGTCACTGTAACACTCCCAGGGAAGAACAGACTGACGCCACTCTGTCAATGTAACACACCCAGGGAAGAGCAGACTGACCCAACACTGTCAATTTAACACACCCAAGGAAGAACAGACTGACCCCACTCTGTCAATGTAACACACCCTGGGAAGAGCAGACTGACCCCCACTCTGTCAAAGTAACACACACAGGGAAGTGCACACTGACCCCACTCTGTCATTGTAACACAGCAAGGGAAGAGCAGACTGACCCCACTCTGTCAATGTAACAAACCCTGGGAGAACAGACTGACCCCACTCTGTCAATGTAACACACCCAGGGAAGAGCAGACTGAACCCACTCTGTCAATGTGACACACCCAGGGAAGAACAGACTGACCCCGCTCTGTCAATGTAAAACACCCAGGGAAGAGCAGACTGAACCCACTCTGTCAATGTAACACACCCAGGGAAGAACAGACTGACCCCACTCTGTCAATGTAAAACACCCAGGGAAGAGCAGACTGACCCCACTCAGTCAATGTAACCCACCCATAAAAGAGCAGACTGACCCCACTCTGTCAATGTGACACGCCCTGGGAAGAGCAGACTGACCACACTCTGTCAATGCAACAAACCCTGGGAAGAGCAGACTGACCCCCACTCTGTCAATGTAACACACCCAGGGAAGTGCACACTGACTCCACTCTGTCATTGTAACACACCAAGGGAAGAGCAGACTGACCCCACTGTGTCAATGTAACACACTTGGGGAAGAGCAGACTGACCCCAATCAGTCAATGTAACACAACCATGAAAGAGAAGACTGACCCCACTCTGTCAATGTAACCCTCCCAGGGAAGAGCAGACTGACCCCACTCTGTCAATGTAACACACCCAGGGAAGAGCAGACTGACCCGCCTCTGTCAATGTAACCCACCCATAAAAGAGCAGACTGACCCCACTCTGTCAATGTAACACAGCCAGGGAAGAGCAGACTGACCCCAATCTGTCAATGTAACACACCCAGGGAAAAACAGACTGACCCCACTGTGTCAATGTAACCAACTTGGGGAAGAGCAGACTGACCCCAATCTGTCAATGTAACACACCCAGGGAAGAGAAGACTGACCCCACTCTGTCAATGTAACCCTCCCAGGGAAGACCAGACTGACCTTACTCTGTCAATGTAACACACCCAGGGAAGAACAGACTGACCCCACTCTGTCAATGTAACAAACCCTGGGAGAACAGACTGACGCCACTCTGTCAATGGAACACACCTAGGGAAGGGCAGACTAACCTCACTCTGTCAATGTAACACACCCAGGGAAGAGCAGACTGACACCACTCTGTCAATGTAACACACCCAGGGAAGAGCAAACTGACCCCACTCTGTCAATGAAACACACCCAGGGAAGAGCAGATTGACCCCACTCTGTCAATGTAACACACCAAGGGAAGAACAGACTGACCCCGATCTGTCAATTTAAAACATCCAGGGAAGAGCAGAGTGACCCCACTCTGTCAATGTAACACACCCAGGGGAGAGCAGACTGAATTCATTCTGTCAATGTAACCCACCCATAAAAGAGCAGACTGACCCCACTCTGTCAATGTGACACGCCCTGAGAAGAGCAGACTGACCACACTCTGTCAATGTAACACACCCTGGGAAGAGCAGACTGACCCCCACTCTGTCAATGTAACACACACAGGGAAGTGCACACTGACCCCACTCTGTCATTGTAAAACAGCAAGGGAAGAGCAGACTGACCCCACTCTGTCAATGTAACAAACCCTGGGAGAACAGACTGACCCCACTCTGTCAATGTAACACACCCAGGGAAGAACAGACTGACTCCACTCTGTCAATGTAATACACCCAGGGAAGAACAGACTGACCACACTCAGTCATTGTAACACACCCAGGGAAGAGCAGACTAACCCCACTCTGTCAATGTAACACACCCAGGGAAGAACAGACTGACTCCACTCTGTCAATGTAACCCCCCCAGGGAAGAGCAGACTGACCCCACTCTGTCAATGTAACACACCCAGGGAATAGCAGACTTACCCCACTCTGTCAAAGTAACCCACCCATAAAAGAGCAGACTGGCCCCACTCTGTTAATGTGACACGCCCTGGGAAGAGCAGACTGACCACACTCTGTCAATGTTACCCACCCAGGGAAGAGCAGATTGACCCCACTCTGTCACTGTAACACACCCAGGGAAGAGCAGACAGTCCCCACTCTGACAATTTAACAAACCCAGGGAAGAGCAGAGTGACCTCACTCTGTCAATGTAACCCACCCAGAGAAGAGCAGAATGACCGCTTCTGCAAATTACTCACACAGTCAACTGCAGTCTTACCCCACTCTGTCAATGTAACACACCCAGGGAAGAGTAGACTGACCACACTCTGTAAATGTAACAAACCCAGGGAAGAGCAGACTGACCTCACTCTGTCAATGTAACACACCCAGGGAAGTGCAGACTGACCCCATTGTGTCAATGTAACAAACCCAGGGAAGAGCACACTGACCTCACTCTGCCAATGATACACACCCAGGAAAGAGCAGACTGACCCCACTCTGTCAATGTAACCCACCCATAAAAGAGCAGACTGACCCCACTCTGACAATGTGACACGCCCTGGGAAGAGCAGACTCACCTCACTCTGTCAATGTAACACACCCATAAAAGAGCAGACTGACCCCACTCTGTCAATGTGACACGCCCTGGGAAGAGCACACTGACCCAACTCTGTCAATGTAACACACCCAGGGAAGAGCAGACTGACCAAACTCTGTCAATGAAACAAACTCAGGGAAGAGCAGACTGACCTCACTCTGTCAATGTAACCCACCCAGAGAAGAGCAGAATGTCCTCTTCTGCAAAATTACTCACACAGTGAACTGCAGACTTACCCCACTCTGTCAATGTAACCCACCCAGTGATGTGCACACTGACCCCACTCTGTTATTGTAACACACCCAGGGAAGAGCAGACTGACCCCACTCTGTCAATGTAACACACAATGGGAGAACAGACTGACCCCACACTGTCAATGTAACACACCCAGGGAAGAGCAGACAGATACCACTCTGTCAATGTAACACACCAAGGGAAGAACAGACTGACCCCACTCTGTCAATGTAATACACCCAGGGGAGAGCAGACTGACACCACCCTGTCACTGTAACACTCCCAGGGAAGAACAGACTGACGCCACTCTGTCAATGTAACACACCCAGGGAAGAGCAGACTGACCCAACACTGTCAATTTAACACACCCAAGGAAGAACAGACTGACCCCACTCTGTCAATGTAACACACCCAGGGAAGAGCAGACTGACCCCCACTCTGTCAAAGTAACACACACAGGGAAGTGCACACTGACCCCACTCTGTCATTGTAACACAGCAAGGGAAGAGCAGACTGACCCCACTCTGTCAATGTAACAAACCCTGGGAGAACAGACTGACCCCACTCTGTCAATGTAACACACCCAGGGAAGAGCAGACTGAACCCACTCTGTCAATGTGACACACCCAGGGAAGAACAGACTGACCCCGCTCTGTCAATGTAAAACACCCAGGGAAGAGCAGACTGAACCCACTCTGTCAATGTAACACACCCAGGGAAGAACAGACTGACCCCACTCTGTCAATGTAAAACACCCAGGGAAGAGCAGACTGACCCCACTCAGTCAATGTAACCCACCCATAAAAGAGCAGACTGACCCCACTCTGTCAATGTGACACGCCCTGGGAAGAGCAGACTGACCACACTCTGTCAATGCAACACACCCTGGGAAGAGCAGACTGACCCCCACTCTGTCAATGTAACACACCCAGGGAAGTGCACACTGACTCCACTCTGTCATTGTAACACACCAAGGGAAGAGCAGACTGACCCCACTGTGTCAATGTAACACACTTGGGGAAGAGCAGACTGACCCCAATCAGTCAATGTAACACAACCATGAAAGAGAAGACTGACCCCACTCTGTCAATGTAACCCTCCCAGGGAAGAGCAGACTGACCCCACTCTGTCAATGTAACACACCCAGGGAAGAGCAGACTGACCCGCCTCTGTCAATGTAACCCACCCATAAAAGAGCAGACTGACCCCACTCTGTCAATGTAACACAGCCAGGGAAGAGCAGACTGACCCCAATCTGTCAATGTAACACACCCAGGGAAAAACAGACTGACCCCACTGTGTCAATGTAACCAACTTGGGGAAGAGCAGACTGACCCCAATCTGTCAATGTAACACACCCAGGGAAGAGAAGACTGACCGCACTCTGTCAATGTAACCCTCCCAGGGAAGACCAGACTGACCTTACTCTGTCAATGTAACACACCCAGGGAAGAACAGACCGACCCCACTCTGTCAATGTAACAAACCCTGCGAGAACAGACTGACGCCACTCTGTCAATGGAACACACCTAGGGAAGGGCAGACTAACCTCACTCTGTCAATGTAACACACCCAGGGAAGAGCAGACTGACACCACTCTGTCAATGTAACACACCCAGGGAAGAGCAAACTGACCCCACTCTGTCAATGAAACACACCCAGGGAAGAGCAGATTGACCCCACTCTGTCAATGTAACACACAATGGGAGAACAGACTGACCCCAATCTGTCAATGTAACTCACCCAGGGAAGAGCAGACAGATACCACTCTGTCAATGTAACACACCAAGGGAAGAACAGACTGACCCCGATCTGTCAATTTAAAACACCCAGGGAAGAGCAGAGTGACCCCACTCTGTCAATGTAACACACCCAGGGGAGAGCAGACTGACCCAACACTGTCAATTTAACACACCCAAGGAAGAACAGACTGACGCCTCTCTGTCAATGTAACACACTCAGGGAAGAGCAGACTGACCCCAATCGGTCAATGTAACACACCCAGGGAAGAGAAGACTGACCCCACTCTGTCAATGTAATAAACCCAGGGAAGAGCAGACTGACCTCACTCTGTCAATGTAACACACCCAGGGAAGAGCAGACTGACCCCACTCTGACAATGTAACACACCCAGGGAAGAGCAGACTGAACTCACTCTGTCAATGTAACACAACCAGGGAAGATCAGACTGACCACACTCTGACAATGTAACACACGCAGGGAAGAGCAGACTGAATTCATTCTGTCAATGTAACCCACCCATAAAAGAGCAGACTGACCCCACTCTGTCAATGTGACACGCTCTGAGAAGAGCAGACTGACCACACTCTGTCAATGTAACACACCCTGGGAAGAGCAGACTGACCCCCACTCTGTCAATGTAACACACACAGGGAAGTGCACACTGTCCCCACTCTGTCATTGTAAAACAGCAAGGGAAGAGCAGACTGACCCCACTCTGTCAATGTAACAAACCCTGGGAGAACAGACTGACCCCACTCTGTCAATGTAACACACCCAGGGAAGAACAGACTGACTCCACTCTGTCAATGTAATACACCCAGGGAAGAACAGACTGACCCCACTCAGCCATTGTAACACACCCAGGGAAGAGCAGACAAACCCCACTCTGTCAATGTAACACACCCAGGGAAGAACAGACTGACTCCACTCTGTCAATGTAACCCCCCCAGGGAAGAGCAGACTGACCCCACTCTGTCAATGTAACACACCCAGGGAATAGCAGACTTACCCCACTCTGTCAATGTAACCCACCCATAAAAGAGCAGACTGGCCCCACTCTGTCAATGTGACACGCCCTGGGAAGAGCAGACTGACCTCACTCGGTCAATGTAACACACCCAGGGAAGAACAGACTGACCCCACTCTGTCAATGTAACAAACCCTGGGAGAACAGACTGACCCAACTCTGTCAATGGAACACACCGAGGGAAGGGCAGACTGACCCCACTCTGTCAATGTAACACACCCAGGGAAGAGCAGACTGACCCCACTCTGTCAATGTAACACACCCAGGGAAGAGCAAACTGACCCCACTCTGTCAATGAAACACACCCAGGGAAGAGCAGACTGACCCCACTCTGTCAATGTTACCCACCCAGGGAAGAGCAGATTGACCCCACTCTGTCAATGTAACACACCCAGGGAAGAGCAGACTGACCCCACTCTGTCAATGTAACACACCCAGGGAAGAGCATACTGACCCCACTCTGTCAATGTAACACACCCAGGGAAGAGCAGACTGACCCCACTCTGTCAATGTAACACAGCCAGGGAAGAGCAGACTGACCCCACTCTGTCAATGTAACACACCCAGGGAAGAACAGACTGACCCCACTCTGTCAATGTAACAAACTTGGGGAAGAGCAGACTGACCCCAATCTGTCAATGTAACACACCCAGGGAAGAGAAGACTGACCCCACTCTGTCAATGTAACCCTCCCAGGGAAGAGCAGACTGACCCCACTCTGTCAATGTAACACACCCAGGGAAGAGCAGACTGAACTCACTCTGTAAATGTAACACAACCAGGGAAGATCAGACTGACCCCACTCTGTCAATGTAACACACCCAGTGAAGAGCAGACTGACCCCACTCTGTCAATGTAACCCACCCATAAAAGAGCAGACTGTCCCCACTCTGTCAATGTAAAACTCCCAGGGAAGAACAGACTGACCCCACTCTGTCAATGTAACAAACCCTGGGAGAAAAGACTGACGCCACTCTGTCAATGGAACACACATAGGGAAGGGCAGACTAACCTCACTCTGTCAATGTAACAAACCCAGGGAAGAACAGACTGACCCACTCTGTCAATGTAACAGACGCAGGAAAGAGCAGACTGACCGCACTCAGTCAATGTAACCCACCCAGGGAAGAGCAGACTGACCCCACTCTGTCAATCTAACGCACCCTGGGAAGAGCAGACTGACCCCACTCTGTCACTGTAACACACCCAGGGACGAACAGACTGACCCCACTCGGTCAATGTAACACGCACAGGGAAGGGTAGACTGACCCCACTCTGTCAATGAAACACTCCCAAGGAAGAGCAGACTGACCCCAGTCTGTCAATGTAACACATGCAGGGAAGAGTAGACTGACCCCACTCTGTCAATGTAACACACCCAGGGAAGAGCAGACGGACCACACTCTGTCAATGTAACACACCCTGGGAAGAGCAGACTGACCCCCTCTGTCAATGTAACACACCCAGGGAAGAGCAGACTGACCTCACTCTGTCAATGTAACACACCCAGGGAACAGCAGACTGACCCCACTCTTTCAATGTAACACACCCAGGGAAGAGCAGACTGACCCCACTCTGTCAATGTAACACACCCAGGGAAGAGCAGACTGATCCCACTCTGTCAAAGTAACACACTCAGGGAAGAGCAGACTGACCCCACTCTGTCAATGTGACACTCTCAGGGAAGAGCAGACTGACCGCACTCAGTCAATGTGACACTCTCAGGGAAGACCAGACTGACCTTACTCTGTCAATGTAACACACCCAGGGAAGAACAGACCGACCCCACTCTGTCAATGTAACAAACCCTGGGAGAACAGACTGACGCCACTCTGTCAATGGAACACACCTAGGGAAGGGCAGACTAACCTCACTCTGTCAATGTAACACACCCAGGGAAGAGCAGACTGACACCACTCTGTCAATGTAACACACCCAGGGAAGAGCAAACTGACCCCACTCTGTCAATGAAACACACCCAGGGAAGAGCAGATTGATCCCACTCTGTCAATGTAACACACAATGGGAGAACAGACTGACCCCAATCTGTCAATGTAACTCACCCAGGGAAGAGCAGACAGATACCACTCTGTCAATGTAACACACCAAGGGAAGAACAGACTGACCCCGATCTGTCAATTTAAAACACCCAGGGAAGAGCAGAGTGACCCCACTCTGTCAATGTAACACACCCAGGGGAGAGCAGACTGACCCAACACTGTCAATTTAACACACCCAAGGAAGAACAGACTGACGCCTCTCTGTCAATGTAACACACTCAGGGAAGAGCAGACTGACCCCAATCGGTCAATGTAACACACCCAGGGAAGAGAAGACTGACCCCACTCTGTCAATGTAACAAACCCAGGGAAGAGCAGACTGACCTCACTCTGTCAATGTAACACACCCAGGGAAGAGCAGACTGACTCCACTCTGTCAATGTAACACAACCAGGGAAGATCAGACTGACCACACTCTGACAATGTAACACACGCAGGGAAGAGCAGACTGAATTCATTCTGTCAATGTAACCCACCCATAAAAGAGCAGACTGACCCCACTTTGTCAATGTGACACGCCCTGAGAAGAGCAGACTGACCACACTCTGTCAATGTAACACACCCTGGGAAGAGCAGACTGACCCCCACTCTGTCAATGTAACACACACAGGGAAGTGCACACTGACCCCACTCTGTCATTGTAAAACAGCAAGGGAAGAGCAGACTGACGCCACTCTGTCAATGTAACAAACCCTGGGAGAACAGACTGACCCCACTCTGTCAATGTAACACACCCAGGGAAGAACAGACTGACTCCACTCTGTCAATGTAATACACCCAGGGAAGAACAGACTGACCCCGCTCTGTCAATGTAAAACACCCAGGGAAGAACAGACTGACTCCACTCTGTCAACGTAACCCCCCCAGGGAAGAGCAGACTGACCCCACTCTGTCAATGTAACACACCCAGGGAATAGCAGACTTACCCCACTCTGTCAATGTAACCCACCCATAAAAGAGCAGACTGGCCCCACTCTGTCAATGTGACACGCCCTGGGAAGAGCAGACTGACCACACTCTGTCAATGTTACCCACCCAGGGAAGAGCAGATTGACCCCACACTGTCAATGTGACACGCCCTGGGAAGAGCAGACTGACCTCACTCTGTCAATGTAACACACCCAGGGAAGAACAGACTGACCCCACTCTGTCAATGTAACAAACCCTGGGAGAACAGACTGACCCAACTCTGTCAATGGAACACACCGAGGGAAGGGCAGACTGACCCCACTCTGTCAATGTAACACACCCAGGGAAGAGCAGACTGACACCACTCTGTCAATGTAACACACCCAGGGAAGAGCAAACTGACCCCACTCTGTCAATGAAACACACCCAGCGAAGAGCAGACTGACCCCACTTTGTCAATGTTACCCACCCAGGGAAGAGCAGATTGACCCCACTCTGTCAATGTAACACACCCAGGGAAGAGCAGACTGACCCCACTCTGTCAATGTAACACACCCAGGGAAGAGCAGACTGACCCCACTCTGTCAATGTAACACACCCAGGGAAGAGCAGACTGACCCCACTCTGTCAATGTAACACAGCCAGGGAAGAGCAGACTGACCCCACTCTGTCAATGTAACACACCCAGGGAAGAACAGACTGACCCCACTCTGTCAATGTAACAAACTTGGGGAAGAGCAGACTGACCCCAATCTGTCAATGTAACACACCCAGGGAAGAGAAGACTGACCCCACTCTGTCAATGTAACCCTCCCAGGGAAGAGCAGACTGACCCCACTCTGTCAATGTAACACACCCAGGGAAGAGCAGACTGAACTCACTCTGTCAATGAAACACAACCAGGTAAGATCAGACTGACCCCACTCTGTCAATGTAACACACCCAGTGAAGAGCAGACTGACCCCACTCTGTCAATGTAACCCACACATAAAAGAGCAGACTGTCCCCACTCTGTCAATGTAAAACTCCCAGTGAAGAACAGACTGACCCCACTCTGTCAATGTAACAAACCCTGGGAGAACAGACTGACGCCACTCTGTCAATGGAACACACATAGGGAAGGGCAGACTAACCTCACTCTGTCAATGTAACAAACCCAGGGAAGAACAGACTGACCCCACTCTGTCAATGTAACAGACGCAGGGAAGAGCAGACTGACCGCACTCAGTCAATGTAACCCACCCAGGGAAGAGCAGACTGACCCCACTCTGTCAATCTAACGCACCCTGGGAAGAGCAGACTGACCCCACTCTGTCACTGTAACACACCCAGGGACGAACAGACTGACCCCACTCGGTCAATGTAACACGCCCAGGGAAGGGTAGACTGACCCCACTCTGTCAATGAAACACTCCCAAGGAAGAGCAGACTGACCCCACTCTGTCAATGTAACACATGCAGGGAAGAGTAGACTGACCCCACTCTGTCAATGTAACACACCCAGGGAAGAGCAGACGGACCACACTCTGTCAATGTAACACACCCTGGGAAGAGCAGACTGACCCCCTCTGTCAATGTAACACACCCAGGGAAGAGCAGACTGACCTCACTCTGTCAATGTAACACACCCAGGGAACAGCAGACGGACCCCACTCTGTCAATGTAACACACCCAGGGAAGAGCAGACTGACCCCACTCTGTCAATGTAACACACCCAGGGAAGAGCAGACTGACCCCACTCTGTCAATGTAACACACTCAGGGAAGAGCAGACTGACCCCACTCTGTCAATGTAAAACACCAAGGGAAGAGCAGACTGACCCCTTTCTGTCAACGTTTCACACCCAGGGAAGATCAGACGGACCCAACTCTGTCAATGTAACACATTCTGGGAAGAGCAGACTGACCCAACTCTGTCATTGAAACACACCCAGGGAAGAGCAGACTGACCCCTCTCTGTCATTGTAACACACCCAGGGAAGAGCACACTGAGCCCCCTCTGTCAATGTAACACACCCAGGGAACAGAAGATTGACCTGGCTAGCTCAATGTAACATACCCAGGGAAGAGCAGACTAACCCCACTCTGTCAATGTAACACACCCTGGGAAGAGCAGACTGACCCCACTCTGTCAATGTAACACACCCAGGGAAGAGCAGACTGACCCCACTCTGTCAATGTCACGCACCCAGGGAAGAGCAGACTGACCGCACTCTGTCAATGTCACGCACCCAGGGAAGAGCAGACTGACCCCACTGTGTCAATGTAACGCACCCAGGGAAGAGCAGACTGACCCCACACTTTCAATGTAACACATCCAGGGAAGAGCAGACTGACCCCTCTCTGTCAATGTAACACACCCAGGGAAGTGCAGACTGACCCCACTCTGTCAATGTAACACACCCAGGGAAGAGCAGACTGACCCCACTCTGTCAATGTCACGCACCCAGGGAAGAGCAGACTGACCGCGCCCTTTCAATGTAACACACCCAGGGAAGAGCAGATTGAACCCACTGTGTTCATGTAACACACCCAGGGAAGAGCAGACTGACCCCACACTTTCAATGAAACCCACCGAGGGAAGAGCAGACTGACCCCTCTCTGTCATTGTAACACACCCAGGGAAGAGCAGACTGAAACCACTCTGGCAATGTAACACACCCAGGGAAGAGCAGACTGACCCCTTTCTCACAACGTTATAAACCCAGGGAAGATCAGACTGACCCAACTCTGTCAATGTAACACACACTGGGAAGAGCAGACTGAACCCACTCTGTCAATGTAACTCACCCAGGGAAGAGCAGACTAACCCCACTCTGTCAATGTAACACACCCAGGAAATGGCAGACGGAACCTGTTCTGTCAATGTAACACACACAGGGAAGAGCAGACTGACCCCACTCTGTCAATGTAACGCACCCAGGGAAGAGCAGACTGACCCCACTCTGTCAATATCACAGACCCAGGGAAGAGCAGACTGACCCCACTCTGTCAATGTAACACACCCAGGGAAGAGCAGACTGAACCCACTCTGTCAAAGTAACACACCCAGGGAAGAACAGACTGACCCCACTCTGTCAATGTAACGCACCCAGGGAAGAGCAGACTGACCCCACTCTGTCAATGTAACTCACCCAGGGAAGAGAAGATTGACCCCACTCTGTCAATTTACATCCCCCAGGGAAGAGTAGACTGACCACACTCTGTCAGTATATCACACCCAGGGAAGAGCAGACTGACGCCACTCTGTCAATGTAACACACCCAGGGAAGAGCAGACTGACCCCACTCTGTCAATGTAAGACACCCAGGGAAGAGTAGACTGACCCCACTCTGTAAATGTAACACACCCAGGGAAGAGCAGACTGACCTCACTCTGTCAATGTAACACACCCAGGGAAGAGCAGACTGTCCCCACTCTGTCAATGTAACACACCCAGGGAAGAGCAGACTGAAGGCACTCTGTCAATGTAAAACACCGAGGGAAGAGCAGACTGACCCCACTCTGTCAATGTCACGCACCCAGGGAAGAGCAGACTGACGCCACTCTGTCAATGTAACACACCCAGGGAAGAGCAGACTGACCCCACTCTGTCAATGTCACGCACCCAGGGAAGAGCACACTGACCGCACTCTGTCAATGTAACACACCCAGGGAAGAGCAGACTGACCCCACTCTGTCAATGTAACACACCCTGGGAAGAGCAGACTGACCCCACTCTGTCAATGTAATGCACCCTGGGAAGAGCAGACTGACCCCACTCTGTCACTGTAACGCACCCAGGGATGAGCAGACTGACCCCACTCTGTCAATGTAACAAACCCAGGGAAGAGCAAACTGACCCCACTCTGTCAATGTAACAGACGCAGGGAAGAGCAGACTGACCGCACTCAGTCAATGTAACCCACCCAGGGAAGAGCAGACTGACCCCACTCTGACAATCTAACGCACCCTGGGAAGAGCAGACTGACCCCACTCTGTCACTGTAACACACCCAGGGACGAACAGAATGACCCCACTCGGTCAATGTAACACGCCCAGGGAAGGGTAGACTGACCCCACTCTGTCAATGAAACACTCCCAAGGAAGAGCAGACTGACCCCACTCTGTCAATGTAACACATGGAGGGAAGAGTAGACTGACCCCACTCTGTCAATGTGACACACCCAGGGAAGAGCAGACGGACCACACTCTGTCAATGTAACACACCCTGGGAAGAGCAGACTGACCCCTTCTGTCAATGTAACACACCCAGGGAAGAGCAGACTTACCTCACTCTGTCAATGTAACACATCCAGGGAAGAGCAGACTGACCCCTCTCTGTCAATGTAACACACCCAGGGAAGTGCAGACTGACCCCACTCTGTCAATGTAACACACCCAGGGAAGAGCAGACTGACCCCACTCTGTCAATGTCACGCACCCAGGGAAGAGCAGACTGACCGTGCACTGTCAATGTAACACACCCAGGGAAGAGGAGATTGACCCCACTGTGTCAATGTAACACACCCAGGGAAGAGCAGACTGACCCCACACTTTCAATGTAACCCACCGAGGGAAGAGCAGACTGACCCCTTTCTCTCAACGTTATAAACCCAGGGAAGATCAGACTGACCCAACTCTGTCAATGTAACACACCCAGGGAAGAGCAGACTGACCCCACTCTGTCAATGTAACTCACCCAGGGAAGAGCAGACTGAAACCACTCTGGCAATGTAACACACCCAGGGAAGAGCAGACTGAAACCACTCTGGCAATGTAACACACCCAGGGAAGAGCAGACTGACCCCTTTCTCTCAACGTTATAAACCCAGGGAAGATCAGACTGACCCAACTCTGTCAATGTAACACACACTGGGAAGAGCAGACTGACCCCACTCTGTCAATGTAACTCACCCAGGGAAGAGCAGACGGACCTCAATCTGTCAATGTAACACACCCAGGGAAGAGCAGACTAACCCCACTCTGTCAATGTAACACACCCAGGGAAGAGCAGACTGAACCCACTCTGTCAAAGTAACACACTCAGGGAAGAACAGACTGACCCCACTCTGTCAATGTAACGCACCCAGGGAAGAGCAGAGTGACCCCACTCTGTCAATGTAACTCACCCAGGGAAGGGAAGATTGACCCCTCTCTGTCAATGTAACGCACCCAGGGTAGAGCGGAATGACCCCACTCTGTCAATTTACATTACCCAGGGAAGAGTAGACTGACCCCACTCTGTCAATGTAACACAGCCAGGGAAGAGCAGACTGACCCCACTCTGTCAATGTAAAACACCGAGGGAAGAGCAGACTGACCCCACTCTGTCAATGTCACGCACCCAGGGAAGAGCAGACTGACCCCACTCTGTCAATGTAACACACCCAGGGAAGAGCAGACTGACCACACTCTGTCAATGTCACGCACCCAGGGAAGAGCACACTGACCGCACTCTGTCAATGTAACACACCCAGGGAAGAGCAGACTGACCCCACTCTGTCAATGTAACACACCCTGGGAAGAGCAGACTGAACCCAATCTGTCAATGTAACACACCCTGGGAAGAGCAGACTGACCCCACTCTGTCACTGTAACACACCCAGGGAAGAGCAGACTGACCCCACTCTGTCAATGTAACAAACCCAGGGAAGAGCAGACTGACCCCACTCTGTCAATGTAACAGACACTGGGAAGAGCAGACTGACCGCACTCAGTCAATGTAAACCACGCAGGGAAGAGCAGACTGACCCCACTCTGTCAATCTAATACACCCTGGGAAGAGCAGACTGACCCCACTCTGTCACTGTAACGCACCCAGGGAAGAGCAGACTGACCCCACTCTGTCAGTATAACACACCCAGGGAAGAGCAGACTGACCCCACTCTGTCAATGTAACACACCCAGGGAAGAGCAGACTGACCCCACTCTGTCAAAGAAAGACACACAGGGAAGAGTAGACTGATCCCACTCTGTCAATGTAACACACCCAGGGAAGAGCAGACTGACCCCACTCTGTCAATGTAAAACACCCAGGGAAGAGCAGACTGACCCGTTTCTGTCAACGTTACACACCCAGGGAAGATCAGACTGACCCCACTCTGTCAATGTAAAACACCGAGGGAAGAGCAGACTGACCCCACTCTGTCAATGTCACGCACCCAGGGAAGAGCAGACTGACCACACTCTGTCAATGTAACACACCCAGGGAAGAGCAGACTGACCACACTCTGTCAATGTCACGCACCCAGGGAAGAGCACACTGACCGCACTCTGTCAATGTAACACACCCAGGGAAGAGCAGACTGACCCAACTCTGTCAATGTAACACACCCTGGGAAGAGCAGACTGAACCCAATCTGTCAATGTAACACACCCTGGGAAGAGCAGACTGACCCCACTCTGTCACTGTAACACACCCAGGGAAGAGCAGACTGACCCCACTCTGTCAATGTAACAAACCCAGGGAAGAGCAGACTGACCCCACTCTGTCAATGTAACAGACACTGGGAAGAGCAGACTGACCGCACTCAGTCAATGTAAACCACGCAGGGAAGAGCAGGCTGACCCCACTCTGTCAATCTAATACACCCTGGGAAGAGCAGACTGACCGCACTCTGTCACTGTAACGCACCCAGGGAAGAGAAGACTGACCCCACTCTGTCAGTATAACACACCCAGGGAAGAGCAGACTGACCCCACTCTGTCAATGTAACACACCCAGGGAAGAGCAGACTGACCCCACTCTGTCAATGTAAGACACACAGGGAAGAGTAGACTGACCCCACTCTGTCAATGTAACACACCCAGGGAAGAGCAGACTCACCCCACTCTGTCAATGTAACACACCCAGGGAAGAGCAGACTGACCCCACTCTGTCAATGTAACACACCCAGGGAAGAGCAGACTGACCCCACTCTGTCAATGTAACACACCCAGGGAAGAGCAGACTGACCCCACTCTGTCAATGTAACACACTCAGGGAAGAGCAGACTGACCCGACTCTGTCAATGTAAAACACCAAGGGAAGAGCAGACTGACCCCTTTCTGTCAACGTTTCACACCCAGGGAAGATCAGACGGACCCAACTCTGTCAATGTAACACATTCTGTGAAGAGCAGACTGACCCAACTCTGTCATTGAAACACACCCAGGGAAGAGCAGACTGACCCCTCTCTGTCATTGTAACACACCCAGGGAAGAGCACACTGAGCCCCCTCTGTCAATGTAACACACCCAGGGAACAGAAGATTGACCTGGCTAGGTCAATGTAACACACCCTGGGCAGAGCAGACTGACCCCACTCTGTCAATGTAACACACCCAGAAAAGAGCAGACTGACCCCACTCTGTCAATGTCACGCACCCAGGGAAGAGCAGACTGACCGCACTCTGTCAATGTCACGCAACCAGGGAAGAGCAGACTGACCCCACTGTGTCAATGTAACGCACCCAGGGAAGAGCAGACTGACCCCACACTTTCAATGTAACACATCCAGGGAAGAGCAGACTGACCCCTCTCTGTCAATGTAACACACCCAGGGAAGTGCAGACTGACCCCACTCTGTCAATGTAACACACCCAGGGAAGAGCAGACTGACCCCACTCTGTCAATGTCACGCACCCAGGGAAGAGCAGACTGACCGCGCACTGTCAATGTAACACACCCAGGGAAGAGCAGATTGACCCCACTGTGTCAATGTAACACACCCAGGGAAGAGCAGACTGACCCCACACTTTCAATGTAACCCACCGAGGGAAGAGCAGACTGACCCCTTTCTCTCAACGTTATAAACCCAGGGAAGATCAGACTGACCCAACTCTGTCAATGTAACACACACTGGGAAGAGCAGACTGACCCCACTCTGTCAATGTAACTCACCCAGGGAAGAGCAGACTGAAACCACTCTGGCAATGTAACACACCCAGGGAAGAGCAGACTGAAACCACTCTGGCAATGTAACACACCCAGGGAAGAGCAGACTGACCCCTTTCTCTCAACGTTATAAACCCAGGGAAGATCAGACTGACCCAACTCTGTCAATGTAACACACACTGGGAAGAGCAGACTGACCCCACTCTGTCAATGTAACTCACCCAGGGAAGAGCAGACGGACCTCAATCTGTCAATGTAACACACCCAGGGAAGAGCAGACTAACCCCACTCTGTCAATGTAACACACCCAGGGAAGAGCAGACTGAACCCACTCTGTCAAAGTAACACACTCAGGGAAGAACAGACTGACCCCACTCTGTCAATGTAACGCACCCAGGGTAGAGCGGAATGACCCCACTCTGTCAATTTACATCACCCAGGGAAGAGTAGACTGACCCCACTCTGTCAATGTAACACACCCAGGGAAGAGCAGACTGACCCCACTCTGTCAATGTAAAACACCGAGGGAAGAGCAGACTGACCCCACTCTGTCAATGTCACGCACCCAGGGAAGAGCAGACTGACCCCACTCTGTCAATGTAACACACCCAGGGAAGAGCAGACTGACCACACTCTGTCAATGTCACGCACCCAGGGAAGAGCACACTGACCGCACTCTGTCAATGTAACACACCCAGGGAAGAGCAGACTGACCCCACTCTGTCAATGTAACACACCCTGGGAAGAGCAGACTGAACCCAATCTGTCAATGTAACACACCCTGGGAAGAGCAGACTGACCCCACTCTGTCACTGTAACACACCCAGGGAAGAGCAGACTGACCCCACTCTGTCAATGTAACAAACCCAGGGAAGAGCAGACTGAACCCACTCTGTCAATGTAACAGACACTGGGAAGAGCAGACTGACCACACTCAGTCAATGTAAACCACGCAGGGAAGAGCAGACTGACCCCACTCTGTCAATCTAATACACCCTGGGAAGAGCAGACTGACCCCACTCTGTCACTGTAACGCACCCAGGGAAGAGCAGACTGACCCCACTCTGTCAGTATAACACACCCAGGGAAGAGCAGACTGACCCCACTCTGTCAATGTAACACACCCAGGGAAGAGCAGACTGACCCCACTCTGTCAATGTAAGACACACAGAGAAGAGTAGACTGACCCCACTCTGTCAATGTAACACACCCAGGGAAGAGCAGACTGACCCCACTCTGTCAATGTAAAACACCCAGGGAAGAGCAGACTGACCCGTTTCTGTCAACGTTACACACCCAGGGAAGATCAGACTGACCCCACTCTGTCAATGTAAAACACCGAGGGAAGAGCAGACTGACCCCACTCTGTCAATGTCACGCACCCAGGGAAGAGCAGACTGACGCCACTCTGTCAATGTAACACACCCAGGGAAGAGCAGACTGACCACACTCTGTCAATGTCACGCACCCAGGGAAGAGCACACTGACCGCACTCTGTCAATGTAACACACCCAGTGAAGAGCAGACTGACCCCACTCTGTCAATGTAACACACCCTGGGAAGAGCAGACTGACCACACTCTGTCAATGTTACCCACCCAGGGAAGAGCAGATTGACCCCACTCTGTCAATGTGACACGCCCTGGGAAGAGCAGACTGACCTCACTCTGTCAATGTAACACACGCAGGGAAGAACAGACTGACCCCACTCTGTCAATGTAACACACGCAGGGAAGAACAGACTGACCCCACTCTGTCAATGTAACACAACCAGGGAAGATCAGACTGACCCCACTCTGTCAATGTAACACACCCAGGGATGAGCAGACTGACCCCACTCTGTCAATGTAACCCACCCATAAAAGAGCAGACTGCCCCCACTCTGTCAATGTGACACGCCCTGGGAAGAGCACACTGACCCAACTCTGTCAATGTAACACACCCAGGGAAGAGCAGACTGACCAAACTCTGTCAATGTAACAAACCCAGGGAAGAGCAGACTGACCTCACTCTGTCAATGTAACACACCCAGAGAAGAGCAGAATGACCTCTTCTGCAAAGTTACTCACACAGTGAACTGCAGACTTACCCCACTCTTTCAATGTAACCCACCCAGTGAAGTGCACATTGACCCCACTCTGTCATTGTAACACACCCAGGGAAGAGCAGACTGACCCCACTCTGTCAATGTAACACACAATGGGAGAACAGACTGACCCCACTCTGTCAATGTAACACACCCAGGGAAGAGCAGTCAGATACCACTCTGTCAATGTAACACACCAAGGGAAGAACAGACTGACACCACCCTGTCACTGTAACACTCCCAGGGAAGAACAGACTAACGCCACTCTGTCAATGTAACACACCCAGGGAAGAGCAGACTGACCCAACACAGTCAATTTAACACACCCAAGGAAGAACAGACTGACCCCACTCTGTCAATGTAACACACTCAGGGAAGAGCAGACTGACCCCAATCTGTCAATGTAACACACCCAGGGAAGAGAAGACTGACCCCACTCTGTCAATGTAACAAAACCAGGGAAGAGCAGACTGACCTCACTCTGTCAATGTAACACACCCAGGGAAGAGCAGACTGACCCCACTCTGTCAATGTAACAAACCCAGGGAAGACCAGACTGAACTCACTCTGTCAATGTAACACAACCAGGGAAGATCAGACTGACCCCACTCTGTCAATGCAACACACGCAGGGAAGAGCAGACTGAATTCATTCTGTCAATGTAACCCACCCATAAAAGAGCAGACTGACCCCATTCTGTCAATGTAACACACCCTGGGAAGAGCAGACTGACCCCACTCTGTCAATGTAACAAACCCAGGGAAGACCAGACTGAACTCACTCTGTCAATGTAACACAACCAGGGAAGATCAGACTGACCCCACTCTGTCAATGCAACACACGCAGGGAAGAGCAGACTGAATTCATTCTGTCAATGTAACCCACCCATAAAAGAGCAGACTGACCCCACTCTGTCAATGTGACACGCCCTGGGAAGAGCAGACTGACCCCATTCTGTCAATGTAACACACCCTGGGAAGAGCAGACTGACCCCCACTCTGTCAATGTAACACACACAGGGAAGTGCACACTGAACCCACTATGTCATTGTAACACAGCAAGGGAAGAGCAGACTGACCCCACTCTGTCAATGTAACAAACCCTGGGAGAAAAGACTGTCCCCACTCTGTCAATGTAACACACCCAGGGAAGAGCAGACTGAACACACTCTGTCAATGTAACACACCCAGGGAAGAACAGACTGACCCCTTTCTGTCAACGTTACACAGCCAGGGAAGATCAGACTGACCCAACTCTGTCAATGTAAAACATTCTGGGAAGAGCAGACTGACCCCACTCTGTCAATGCAACATACCCAGGGAAGAGCAGACTGACCCCACTCTATCATTGTAACACACCAAGGGAAGAGCAGACTGACCTCACTCTGTCAATGTAACACACCCAGGGAAGAGCAGACTGACCCCATTCTGTCAATGTAACACACAGAGGGAAGAGCAGACTGACCCCACTCTGTCAATGTAACTCACCCAGGGAAGAGAAGATTGCCCCCCCTTTGTCAATGTAACACACCCAGGGGAGACCAGAGTGACCCCTCTATCTCAATGTAACTCACCTAGGGAATAGCAGACTGACCCCATCTGTCAAAGTAACACACTCAGGGAAGAGCAGACTGTCCCCACTCTGTCAAAGTAACACACTCAGGGAAGAGCAGACTGACCTCACTCTGTCAATGTAACACACCCAGGGAAGAGCAGACTGACCCCACCCTGTCAATGTAACACACCCAGGGAAGAGCAGACTGACCCCACTCGGTCAATGTAACACACCCAGGGAAGAGCAGACTGAACCCACCCTGTCAAAGTAACACACCCTGGGAAGAGCAGACACACCCCACTCTGTCAATGTAACATACTCAGGGAATAGCAGTCTGACCCCACTCTGTCAATGTATCACACCCAGGGGAGAGCAGACTGAACCAACCCTGTCAATGTAACTCACCCAGGGAAGAGCAGACTGACCTCACTCTGTCAAGGTAACACACCCTGGGAAGAGCAGACTGACCCCACTCTGTCAATGTAACACACACAGGGAAGTGCACACTGACCCCACTCTGTCATTGTAACATAGCAAGGGAAGAGCAGACTGACCCCACTCTTGCAATGTAACAAACCCTGCGAGAAGAGACTGACCCCACTCTGTCAATGTAACACACCCAGGGAAGAGCAGACTGAACCCACTCAATCAATGTAACACACCCAGGGAAGAACAGACTGACCCCACTCTTTCAATGTAATACACCCAGGGAAGAACAGACTGACCCCACTCAGTCAATGTAACACACCCAGGGAAGAGCAGACTTACCCCACTCTGTCAATGTAACACACCCAGGGAAGAACAGAATGAGTCCACTCTGTCAATGTAACCCCCCCAGGGAAGAGCAGACTGACCCCACTCTGTCAATGTAACACACCCAGGGAATAGCAGACTTACCCCACTCTGTCAATGTAACCCACCCATAAAAGAGCAGACTGTCCCCACTCTGTCAATGTGACACGCCCTGGGAAGAGCAGACTGACCACACTCTGTGAATGTAACACACCCAGGGAAGGACAGACTGACTCCACTCTGTCAATGTAACAAACCCTGGGAGAACAGACTGACCCCACTCTGTCAATGTAACACACCCAGGGAATGGCAGACTGACCCCACTCTGTAAATGTAACACACCCAGGGAAGAGCAGACTGACCCCACTCTGTCAATTTAACACACCCAGGGAAGAGCAGACTGACCCCACTCTGTCAATGTAACACACACTGGGAAGAGCAGACTGACCCCACTCTGTCAATGTAACACACCCAGGGAAGAACAGACTGACCCCACTGTGTCAATGTAACAATCTTGGGGAAGAGCAGACTGACCCCAATCTGTCAATGTAACACACCCAGGGAAGATCAGACTGACCCCACTCTGTCAATGTAACACACCCAGGGAAGAGCAGACTGACCCCACTCTGTCAATGTTACCCACCCAGGGAAGAGCTGATTGACCCCACTCTGTCAATGTAACACAACCAGGGAAGATCAGACTGACCCCACTCTGTCAATGTAACACACCCAGGGATGAGCAGACTGACCCCACTCTGTCAATGTAACCCACCCATAAAAGAGCAGACTGCCCCCACTCTGTCAATGTGACACGCCCTGGGAAGAGCACACTGACCCAACTCTGTCAATGTAACACACCCAGGGAAGAGCAGACTGACCAAACTCTGTCAATGTAACAAACCCAGGGAAGAGCAGACTGACCTCACTCTGTCAATGTAACACACCCAGAGAAGAGCAGAATGACCTCTTCTGCAAAGTTACTCACACAGTGAACTGCAGACTTACCCCACTCTTTCAATGTAACCCACCCAGTGAAGTGCACATTGACCCCACTCTGTCATTGTAACACACCCAGGGAAGAGCAGACTGACCCCACTCTGTCAATGTAACACACAATGGGAGAACAGACTGACCCCACTCTGTCAATGTAACACACCCAGGGAAGAGCAGTCAGATACCACTCTGTCAATGTAACACACCAAGGGAAGAACAGACTGACACCACCCTGTCACTGTAACACTCCCAGGGAAGAACAGACTAACGCCACTCTGTCAATGTAACACACCCAGGGAAGAGCAGACTGACCCAACACAGTCAATTTAACACACCCAAGGAAGAACAGACTGACCCCACTCTGTCAATGTAACACACTCAGGGAAGAGCAGACTGACCCCAATCTGTCAATGTAACACACCCAGGGAAGAGAAGACTGACCCCACTCTGTCAATGTAACAAAACCAGGGAAGAGCAGACTGACCTCACTCTGTCAATGTAACACACCCAGGGAAGAGCAGACTGACCCCACTCTGTCAATGTAACAAACCCAGGGAAGAGCAGACTGAACTCACTCTGTCAATGTAACACAACCAGGGAAGATCAGACTGACCCCACTCTGTCAATGCAACACACGCAGGGAAGAGCAGACTGAATTCATTCTGTCAATGTAACCCACCCATAAAAGAGCAGACTGACCCCACTCTGTCAATGTGACACGCCCTGGGAAGAGCAGACTGACCCCATTCTGTCAATGTAACACACCATGGGAAGAGCAGACTGACCCCCACTCTGTCAATGTAACACACACAGGGAAGTGCACACTGAACCCACTCTGTCATTGTAACACAGCAAGGGAAGAGCAGACTGACCCCACTCTGTCAATGTAACAAACCCTGGGAGAAAAGACTGTCCCCACTCTGTCAATGTAACACACCCAGGGAAGAGCAGACTGAACACACTCTGTCAATGTAACACACCCAGGGAAGAACAGACTGACCCCACTCTGTCAATGTAAAACACCCAGGGAAGAGCAGACTGACCCCTTTCTGTCAACGTTACACAGCCAGGGAAGATCAGACTGACCCAACTCTGTCAATGTAACACATTCTGGGAAGAGCAGACTGACCCAACTCTGTCAATACAACATACCCAGGGAAGAGCAGACTGACCCCACTCTATCATTGTAACACACCCAGGGAAGAGCAGACTGACCTCACTCTGTCAATGTAACACACCCAGGGAAGAGCAGACTGACCCCATTCTGTCAATGTAACACACAGAGGGAAGAGCAGACTGACCCCACTCTGTCAATGTAACTCACCCAGGGAAGAGAAGATTGCCCCCCCCTTTGTCAATGTAACACACCCAGGGGAGACCAGAGTGACCCCTCTATCTCAATGTAACTCACCTAGGGAATAGCAGACTGACCCCACTCTGTCAAAGTAACACACTCAGGGAAGAGCAGACTGTCCCCACTCTATCAAAGTAACACACTCGGGGAAGTGCAGACTGACCCCACTCTGTCAATGTAACACCCCCAGGGAAGAGCAGACTGACCCCACCCTGTCAATGTAACACACCCAGGGAAGAGCAGACTGACCCCACTCGGTCAATGTAACACACCCAGGGAAGAGCAGACTGAACCCACCCTGTCAATGTAACACACCCTGGGAAGAGCAGACACACCCCACTCTGTCAATGTAACATACTCAGGGAATAGCAGTCTGACCACACTCTGTCAATGTATCACACCCAGGGGAGAGCAGACTGAACCAACCCTGTCAATGTAACTCACCCAGGGAAGAGCAGACTGACCTCACTCTGTCAAGGTAACACACCCTGGGAAGAGCAGACTGACCCCACTCTGTCAATGTAACACACACAGGGAAGTGCACACTGACCCCACTCTGTCATTGTAACATAGCAAGGGAAGAGCAGACTGACCCCACTCTTGCAATGTAACAAACCCTGCGAGAAGAGACTGACCCCACTCTGTCAATGTAACACACCCAGGGAAGAGCAGACTGAACCCACTCAATCAATGTAACACACCCAGGGAAGAACAGACTGACCCCACTCTTTCAATGTAATACACCCAGGGAAGAACAGACTGACCCCACTCAGTCAATGTAACACACCCAGGGAAGAGCAGACTTACCCCACTCTTTCAATGTAATACACCCAGGGAAGAACAGACTGACCCCACTCAGTCAATGTAACACACCCAGGGAAGAGCAGACTGACCCCACTCTGTCAATGTAACACACCCAGGGAAGAACAGAATGAGTCCACTCTGTCAATGTAACCCATCCATAAAAGAGCAGACTGTCCCCACTCTGTCAATGTGACACGCCCTGGGAAGAGCAGACTGACCACACTCTGTGAATGTAACACACCCAGGGAAGGACAGACTGACTCCACTCTGTCAATGTAACAAACCCTGGGAGAACAGACTGACCCCACTCTGTCAATGTAACACACCCAGGGAATGGCAGACTGACCCCACTCTGTCAATGTAACACACCCAGGGAAGAGCAGACTGACCCCACTCTGTCAATTTAACACACCCAGGGAAGAGCAGACTGACCCCACTCTGTCAATGTTACCCAACCAGGGAAGAGCAGATTGACCCCACTCTGTCAATGTAACACACCCAGGGAAGAGCAGACTGACTCCACTCTGTCAATTTCACACACCCAGGGAAGAGCAGACTGACCCCACTCTGTCAATGTAACTCACACTGGGAAGAGCAGACTGACCCCAGTCTGTCAATGTAACACACCCAGGGAAGAGCAGACTGAACCCACTCTATCAAAGTAACACACTCAGGGAAGAACAGACTGACGCCACTCTGTCAAGGTAACGCACCCAGGGAAGAGCAGACTGACCCCTTTCTGTCAACGTTACACACCCAGGGAAGATCAGACTGACCCAACTCTGTCAATGTAACACATTCTGGGAAGAGCAGACTGACCCCACTCTGTCAATGCAACATACCCAGGGAAGAGCAGACTGACCCCACTCTATCATTGTAACACACCAAGGGAAGAGCAGACTGACCTCACTCTGTCAATGTAACACACCCAGGGAAGAGCAGACTGACCCCATTCTGTCAATGTAACACACAGAGGGAAGAGCAGACTGACCCCACTCTGTCAATGTAACTCACCCAGGGAAGAGAAGATTGCCCCCCCTTTGTCAATGTAACACAACCAGGGGAGACCAGAGTGACCCCTCTATCTCAATGTAACACACCAAGGGAAGAGCAGACTGACCTCACTCTGTCAATGTAACACACCCAGGGAAGAGCAGACTGACCCCATTCTGTCAAAGTAACACACTCAGGGAAGAGCAGACTGTCCCCACTCTGTCAAAGTAACACACTCAGGGAAGAGCAGACTGACCTCACTCTGTCAATGTAACATACCCAGGGAACAGCAGACTGTCCCCACTCTATCAAAGTAACACACTCGGGGAAGTGCAGACTGACTCCACTCTGTCAATGTAACACACCCAGGGAAGAGCAGACTGACCCCACCCTGTCAATGTAACACACCCAGGGAAGAGCAGACTGACCCCACTCTGTCAATGTAACACACCCAGGGAAGAGCAGACTGACCCCACTCTGTCAAAGTAACACAGCCAGGGAAGAGCAGACTGACTCCACTCTGTCAATGTAACACACCCAGGGAAGAGCAGACTGACCCCACTCTGTCAATGTAACCCACCCATAAAAGAGCAGACTGACCCCACTCTGTCAATGTAACACAGCCAGGGAAGAGCAGACTGACCCCAATCTGTCAATGTAACACACCCAGGGAAAAACAGACTGACCCCACTGAGTCAATGTAACACACCCAGGGAAGAGCAGACTGACCCCACTCTGTCAGTATATCACACCCAGTGAAGAGCAGACTGACCCGACTCTGTCAATGTAACACACCCAGGGAAGATCAGACTGACCCCACTCTGTCAATGTATGACACCCAGGGAAGAGTAGACTGACCCCACTCTGTCAATGTAACAGACCCTGGGAAGAGCAGACTGACCCCACTCTGTCACTGTAACACACCCAGGGAAGAGCAGACTCACCCCACTCTGTCAATGTAACAAACCCAGGGAAGAGCAGACTGACCCCACTCTGTCAATGTAACAGACGAAGGGAAGAGCAGACTGACCGCACTCAGTCAATGTAACCAACGCAGGGAAGAGCAGACTGACCCCACTCTGTCAATCTAACGCACCCAAGGAAGAGCAGACTGACCCCACTCTGTCAATGTTACACACCCTGGGAGGAGCAGACTGACCCCACTCTGTCAATGTAACACACCCTGGGAAGAGCAGACTGACCGCACTCTGTCAATGTAACACATGCAGGGAAGAGTAGACTGACCCCACTCTGTCAATGTAACACATGCAGGGAAGAGCAGACTGACCTCACTCTGTCAATGTAACACACCCAGGGAAGAGCAGACTGACCTCACTCTGTCAATGTAACACACCCAGGGAAGAGCAGACTGACCCCACTCAGTCAATGTAAAACACCCAGGGAAGAGCAGACTGACCCCTTTCTGTCAACGTTTCACACCCAGGGAATATCAGACTAAACCAACTCTGTCAATGTAACACATTCTGGGAAGAGCAGACTGACCCAACACTGTCATTGTAACACACCCAGGGAAGAGAAGACTGACCCCTCTCTGTCATTGTAACACACCCAGGGAAGAGCAGACTGACCTCACTCTGTCAATGTAACACACCCAGGGAAGAGCAGACTGAACCCACTCAATCAATGTAACACACCCAGGGAAGAACAGACTGACCCCACTCTTTCAATGTTACACACCCAGGGAAGAACAGACTGACCCCACTCTTTCAATGTAATACACCCAGGGAAGAACAGACTGACCCCACTCAGTCAATGTAACACACCCAGGGAAGAGCAGACTAACCCCACTCTGTCAATGTAACACACCCAGGGAAGAACAGAATGAGTCCACTCTGTCAATGTAACCCACCCATAAAAGAGCAGACTGTCCCCACTCTGTCAATGTGACACGCCCTGGGAAGAGCAGACTGACCACACTCTGTCAATGTAACACACCCAGGGAAGGACAGACTGACTCCACTCTGTCAATGTAACAAACCCTGGGAGAACAGACTGACCCCACTCTGTCAATGGAACACACCTAGGGAAGGGCAGACCGACCCCACTCTGTCAATGTAACACACCCAGGGAAGAGCAGACTGACCCCACTCTGTCAATGTAACACACCCAGGGAAGAGCAGACTAACCCCACTCTGTCAATGTTACCCAATCAGGGAAGAGCAGATTGACCCCACTCTGTCAATGTAACACACCCAGGGAAGAGCAGACTGACTTCACTCTGTCAATTTCACACACCCAGGGAAGAGCAGACTGACCCCACTCTGTCAATGTAACTCACACTGGGAAGAGCAGACTGACCCCAGTCTGTCAATGTAACACACCCAGGGAAGAGCAGACTGAACCCACTCTGTCAAAGTAACACACTCAGGGAAGAACAGACTGACGCCACTCTGTCAATGCAACATACCCAGGGAAGAGCAGACTGACCCCACTCTGTCAATGCAACATACCCAGGGAAGATCAGACTGACCCAACTCTGTCAATGTAACACATTCTGGGAAGAGCAGACTGACCCCACTCTGTCAATGCAACATACCCAGGGAAGAGCAGACTGACCCCATTCTGTCAATGTAACACACAGAGGGAAGAGCAGACTGACCCCACTCTGTCAATGTAACTCACCCAGGGAAGAGAAGATTGCCCCCCCTTTGTCAATGTAACACAACCAGGGGAGACCAGAGTGACCCCTCTATCTCAATGTAACTCACCTAGGGAAGAGCAGACTGACCCCACTCTGTCAAAGTAACACACTCAGGGAAGAGCAGACTGTCCCCACTCTGTCAAAGTAACACACTCAGGGAAGAGCAGACTGACCTCACTCTGTCAATGTAACATACCCAGGGAACAGCAGACTGTCCCCACTCTGTCAATGTAACACACCCAGGGAAGAGCAGACTGACCCCACTCTGTCAATGTAACACACCCAGGGAAGAGCAGACTGACCCCACTCTGTCAATGTAACACACCCAGGGAAGAGCAGACTGAACCCACCCTGTCAATGTAACACACCCAGGGAAGAGCAGACTGACCCCACCCTGTCAATGTAACACACCCTGGGAAGAGCAGACACACCCCACTCTGTCAATGTAACATACTCAGGGAATAGCAGACTGACCCCACTCTGTCAATGTAACACACCCAGGGAAGAGCAGACTGACCACACTCTGTCAATTTAACACACCCAGGGAAGAGCAGACTGACCCCACTCTGTCAATGTAACACACACTGGGAAGAGCAGACTGACCCCACTCTATCAATGTAACACAGCCAGGGAAGAGCAGACTGACCCCACTCTGTCAATGTAACACACCCAGGGAAGAACAGACAGACCACACTCTGTCAATGTAACCCTCCCAGGGAAGAGCAGACTGACCCCACTCTGTCAATGTAACACACCCAGGGAAGAACAGACTGAACTCACTCTGTCAATGTAACACAACCAGGGAAGATCAGACTGACCCCACTCTGTCAATGTAACATACCCAGGGATGAGCAGACTGACCCCACTCTATCAATGTAACCCACCCATAAAAGAGCAGACTGTCCCCACTCTGTCAATGTGACACGCCCTGGGAAGAGCACACTGACCCAACTCTGTCAATGTAACACACCCAGGGAAGAGCAGACTGACCAAACTCTGTCAATGTAACAAACCCAGGGAAGAGCAGACTGACCTCACTCTGTCAATGTAACACACCCAGAGAAGAGCAGAATGACCTCTTCTGCAAAGTTACTCACTCAGTGAACTGCAGACTTACCGCACTCTTTCAATGTAACCCACCCAGTGAAGTGCACATTGACCCCACTCTGTCATTGTAACACACCCAGGGAAGAGCAGACTGACCCCACTCTGTCAATGTAACACACAATGGGAGAACAGACTGACCCCACTCTGTCAATGTAACACACCCAGGGAAGAGCAGTCAGATACCACTCTGTCAATGTAACACACCAAGGGAAGAACAGACTGACCCCACTCTGTCAATTTAACACACCCAGGGAAGAGCAGACTGACCCCACTCTGTCAATGGAACACACCCAGGGGAGAGCAGACTGACACCACCCTGTCACTGTAACACTCCCAGGGAAGAAGAGACTGACGCCACTCTGTCAATGTAACACACCCAGGGAAGAGCAGACTGACCCAACACTGTCAATTTAACACACCCAAGGAAGAACAGACTGACCGCACTCTGTCAAAGTAACACACGCAGGGAAGAGTAGACTGACCCCACTCTGTCAATGTAACACACCCAGGGAAGAGCAGACTGACCCCAATCTGTCAATGTAACACACCCTGGGAAGAGCAGACTAACCCCACTCTGTCAATGTAAACACACTCAGGGAAGAGCAGACTGACCGCAATCTGTCAATGTAACACACCCAGGGAAGAGAAGACTGACCCCACTCTGTCAATGTAACAAACCCAGGGAAGAGCAGACTGACCTCACTCTGTCAATGTAACACACCCAGGGAAGAGCAGACTGACCCCACTCTGTCAATGTAACACAACCAGGGAAGAGCAGACTGAACTCACTCTGTCAATGTAACACAACCAGGGAAGATCAGACTGACCCCACTCTGTCAATGCAACATACGCAGGGAAGAGCAGAGTGAATTCATTCTGTCAATGTAACCCACCCATAAAAGAGGAGACTGACCCCACTCTGTCAATGTGACACGCCCTGGGAAGAGCAGACTGACCACACTCTGTCAATGTAACACACCCTGGGAAGAGCAGACTGACCCCCACTCTGTCAATGTAACACCCACAGAGAAGTGCAAACTGACCCCACTCTGTCATTGTAACACAGCAAGGGAAGAGCAGACTGACCCCACTCTGTCAATGTAACAAATCCCGGGAGAAAAGACTGACCCCACTCTGTCAATGTAACACACCCAGGGAAGAGCAGACTGAACCCACTCTGTCAATGTAAAACAACCAGGGAAGAGCAGATTGACCCCACTCAGTCAATGTAACCCACCCATAAAAGAGCAGACTGACCTCACTCTGTCAATGTGACACGCCCTGGGAAGAGCAGACTGACCACACTCTGTCAATGCAACACACCGTGGGAAGAGCAGACTGACCCCCACTCTCTTAATGTAACACACCCAGGGAAGTGCGCACTTACCCCACTCTTGTCATTGTAACACACCAAGGGAAGAGCAGACTGACCCCACTCTGTCAATGTAACACACCCAGGGAAGAGCAGACTGACCCCAATCAGTCAATGTAACACACCCAGGGAAGAGAAGACTGACCCCACTCTGTCAATGTAACCCTCCCAGGGAAGAGCAGACTGACCCCACTCTGTCAATGTAACACACCCAGGGAAGAGCAGACTGACCCCACTCTGTCAATGTAATCCACCCATAAAAGAGCAGACTGACCCCACTCTGTCAATGTAACACAGCCAGGGAAGAGCAGACTGACCCCAATCTGTCAATGTAACACACGCAGGTAAAAACAGACTGACCCCACTGTGTCAATGTAACACACAGGGAAGAGCAGACTAACCCCACTCTGTCAGTATATCACACCCAGGGAAGAGCAGACTGACCCCACTCGGTCAATGTAACACACCCAGGGAAGATCAGACTGACCCCACTCTGTCAATGTAATACACCCAGGGAAGAGCAGACTGACCCCACCCTGTCAATGTAACACACCCAGGGAAGAGCAGACTGACCCCACTCTGTCAATATAACACACCCAGGGAAGAGCAGACTGAACCCACCCTGTCAATGGAACACACCCAGGGAAGAGCAGACTGACCCCACCCTGTCAATATAACACACCCAGGGAAGAGCAGACACACCCCACTCTGTCAATGTAACATACGCAGGGAATAGCAGTCTGACCCCACTCTGTCAATGTATCACACCCAGGGGAGAGCAGACTGAACCAACCCTGTCAATGTAACTCACCCAGGGAAGAGCAGACTGACCACACTCTGTCAATGTAACACACCCTGGGAAGAGCAGACTGACCCCCACTCTGTCAATGTAACACACACAGGGAAGTGCACACTGACCCCACTCTGTCATTGGAACACAGCAAGGGAAGAGCAGACTGACCCCACTCTTGCAATGTAACAAACCCTGGGAGAACAGACTGACCCCACTCTGTCAATGTAACACACCCAGGGAAGTGCAGACTGAACCCACTCAATCAATGTAACACACCCAGGGAAGAACAGACTGACCCCACTCTGTCAATGTAATACACCCAGGGAAGAACAGACTGACCCCACTCAGTCAATGTAACACACCCAGGGAAGAGCAGACGGACCCCACTCTGTCAATGTAACACACCCAGGGAAGAACAGACTGACTCCACTCTGTCAATGTAACCCCCCCAGGGAAGAGCAGACTTACCCCACTCTGTCAATGTAACACACTCAGGGAAGAGCAGACTGACCCCAATCTGTCAATGTAACACACCCAGGGAAGAGAAGACTGACCCCACTCTGTCAATGTAACAAAACCAGGGAAGAGCAGACTGACCTCACTCTGTCAATGTAACACACCCAGGGAAGAGCAGACTGACCCCACTCTGTCAATGTAACAAACCCAGGGAAGAGCAGACTGACCTCACTCTGTCAATGTAACACACCCAGGGAAGAGCAGACTGACCCCACTTTGTCAATGTAACACACCCAGGGAAGAGCAGACTGAACTCACTCTGTCAATGTAACACAACCAGGGAAGATCAGACTGACCCCACTCTGTCAATGCAACATACGCAGGGAAGAGCAGACTGAATTCATTCTGTCAATGTAACCCACCCATAAAAGAGGAGACTGACCCCACTCTGTCAATGTGACACGCCCTGGGAAGAGCAGACTGACCACACTCTGTCAATGTAACACACCCTGGGAAGAGCAGACTGACTCCCACTCTGTCAATGTAACACCCACAGAGAAGTGCACACTGACCCCACTCTGTCATTGTAACACAGCAAGGGAAGAGCAGACTGACCCCACTCTGTCAATGTAACAAATCCCGGGAGAAAAGACTGTCCCCACTCTGTCAATGTAACACACCCAGGGAAGAGCAGACTGAACCCACTCTGTCAATGTAACACACCCAGGGAAGAACAGACTGACCCCACTCTGTCAATGTAAAACACCCAGGGAAGAGCAGATTGACCCCACTCAGTCAATGTAACCCACCCATAAAAGAGCAGACTGACCTCACTCTGTCAATGTGACACGCCCTGGGAAGAGCAGACTGACCACACTCTGTCAATGCAACACACCCTGGGAAGAGCAGACTGACCCCCACTCTCTTAATGTAACACACCCAGGGAAGTGCGCACTTACCCCACTCTTGTCATTGTAACACACCAAGGGAAGAGCAGACTGACCCCACTCTGTCAATGTAACACACCCAGGGAAGAGCAGACTGACCCCAATCAGTCAATGTAACACACCCAGGGAAGAGAAGACTGACCCCACTCTGTCAATGTAACCCTCCCAGGGAAGAGCAGACTGACCCCACTCTGTCAATGTAACACACCCAGGGAAGAGCAGACTGACCCCACTCTCTCAATGTAACCCACCCAGGGAAGAGCAGACTGACCCCAATCTGTCAATGTAACACACGCAGGTAAAAACAGACTGACCCCACTGTGTCAATGTAACACACAGGGAAGAGCAGACTGACCCCACTCTGTCAGTATATCACACCCAGGGAAGAGCAGACTGACCCCACTCGGTCAATGTAACACACCCAGGGAAGATCAGACTGACCCCACTCTGTAAATGTAATACACCCAGGGAAGAGCAGACTGACCCCACCCTGTCAATGTAACACACCCAGGGAAGAGCAGACTGACCCCACTCTGTCAATGTAACACACCCAGGGAAGAGCAGACTGAACCCACCCTGTCAATGGAACACACCCAGGGAAGAGCAGACTGACCCCACCCTGTCAATATAACACACCCAGGGAAGAGCAGACACACCCCACTCTGTCAATGTAACATACGCAGGGAACAGCAGTCTGACCCCACTCTGTCAATGTATCACACCCAGGGGAGAGCAGACTGAACCAACCCTGTCAATGTAACTCACCAAGGGAAGAGCAGACTGACCACACTCTGTCAATGTAACACACCCTGGGAAGAGCAGACTGACCCCCACTCTGTCAATGTAACACACACAGGGAAGTGCACACTGACCCCACTCTGTCATTGGAACACAGCAAGGGAGGAGCAGACTGACTCCACTCTTGCAATGTAACAAACCCTGGGAGAACAGACTTACCCCACTCTGTCAATGTAACCCACCCATAAAAGAGCAGACTGGCCCCACTCTGTCAATGTGACACGCCCTGGGAAGAGCAGACTGACCACACTCTGTCAATGTTACCCACCCAGGGAAGAGCAGATTGACCCCACTCTGTCAATGTGACACGCCCTGGGAAGAGCAGACTGACCTCACTCTGTCAATGTAACACACCCAGGGAAGAACAGACTGACCCCACTCTGTCAATGTAACACACCCAGGGAAGGGCAGACTGACCCCACTCTGTCAATGTAACACACCCAGGGTAGAGCAGACTGACCCCACTCTGTCAATGTTACCCACCCAGGGAAGAGCAGATTGACCCCACTCTGTCAATGTAACACAACCAGGGAAGATCAGACTGACCCCACTCTGTCAATGTAACACACCCAGGGATGAGCAGACTGACCCCACTCTGTCAATGTAACCCACCCATAAAAGAGCAGACTGCCCCCACTCTGTCAATGTGACACGCCCTGGGAAGAGCACACTGACCCCACTCTGTCAATGTAACACAGCCTGGGAAGAGCAGACTGACCCCAATCTGTCAATGTAACACACGCAGGTAAAAACAGACTGACCCCACTGTGTCAATGTAACACACAGGGAAGAGCAGACTGACCCCACTCTGTCAGTATATCACACCCAGGGAAGAGCAGACTGACCCCACTCGGTCAATGTAACACACCCAGGGAAGATCAGACTGACCCCACTCTGTCAATGTAATACACCCAGGGAAGAGCAGACTGACCCCACCCTGTCAATGTAACACACCCAGGGAAGAGCAGACTGACCCCACTCTGTCAATGTAACACACCCAGGGAATAGCAGACTGAACCCACCCTGTCAATGGAACACACCCAGGGAAGAGCAGACTGACACCACCCTGTCAATATAACACATCCAGGGAAGAGCAGACACACCCCACTCTGTCAATGTAACATACGCAGGGAATAGGAGTCTGACCCCACTCTGTCAATGTATCACACCCAGGGGAGAGCAGACTGAACCAACCCTGTCAATGTAACTCACCCAGGGAAGAGCAGACTGACCACACTCTGTCAATGTAACACGCCCTAGGAAGAGCAGACTGACCCCCACTCTGTCAATGTAACACACACAGGGAAGTGCACACTGACCCCACTCTGTCATTGGAACACAGCAAGGGAAGAGCAGACTGACCCCACTCTTGCAATGTAACAAACCCTGGGGAAACAGACTGACCCCACTCTGTCAATGTAACACACCCAGGGAAGTGCAGACTGAACCCACTCAATCAATGTAACACACCCAGGGAAGAACAGACTGACCCCACTCTGTCAATGTAATACACCCAGGGAAGAACAGACTGACCCCACTCAGTCAATGTTACACACCCAGGGAAGAGCAGACTGACCCCACTCTGTCAATGTAACACACCCAGGGAAGAACAGACTGACTCCACTCTGTCAATGTAACCCCCCCAGGGAAGAGCAGACTTACCCCACTCGGTCAATGTAACCCACCCATAAAAGAGCAGACTGGCCCCACTCTGTCAATGCGACAAGCCCTGGGAAGAGCAGACTGACCACACTCTGTCAATGTTACCCACCCAGGGAAGAGCAGATTGACCCCACTCTGTCAATGTGACACGCCCTGGGAAGAGCAGACGGACCTCACTCTGTCAATGTAACACACGCAGGGAAGAACAGACTGACCCCACTCTGTCAATGTAACACACCCAGGGAAGGGCAGACTGACCCCACTCTGTCAATGTAACACACACAGGGAAGAGCAGACTGACCCCGCTCTGTCAATGTTACCCACCCAGGGAAGAGCTGATTGACCCCACTCTGTCAATGTAACACAACCAGGGAAGATCAGACTGACCCCACTCTGTCAATGTAACCCACCCATAAAAGAGCAGACTGCCCCCACTCTGTCAATGTGACACGCCCTGGGAAGAGCACACTGACCCAACTCTGTCAATGTAACACACCCAGGGAAGAGCAGACTGACCAAACTCTGTCAATGTAACAAACCCAGGGAAGAGCAGACTGACCTCACTCTGTCAATGTAACACACCCAGAGAAGAGCAGAATGACCACTTCTGCAAAGTTACTCACACAGTGAACTGCAGACTTACCCCACTCTTTCAATGTAACCCACCCAGTGAAGTGCACATTGACCCCACTCTGTCATTGTAACACACCCAGGGAAGAGCAGACTGACCCCACTCTGTCAATGTAACACACAATGGGAGAACAGACTGACCCCACTCTGTCAATGTAACACACCCAGGGAAGAGCAGTCAGATACCACTCTGTCAATGTAACACACCAAGGGAAGAACAGACTGACACCACCCTGTCACTGTAACACTCCCAGGGAAGAACAGACTGACGCCACTCTGTCAATGTAACACACCCAGGGAAGAGCAGACTGACCCAACACAGTCAATTTAACACACCCAAGGAAGAACAGACTGACCCCACTCTGTCAATGTAACACACTCAGGGAAGAGCAGACTGACCCCAATCTGTCAATGTAACACACCCAGGGAAGAGAAGACTGACCCCACTCTGTCAATGTAACAAAACCAGGGAAGAGCAGACTGACCTCACTCTGTCAATGTAACACACCCAGGGAAGAGCAGACTGACCCCACTCTGTCAATGTAACAAACCCAGGGAAGAGCAGACTGAACTCACTCTGTCAATGTAACACAACCAGGGAAGATCAGACTGACCCCACTCTGTCAATGCAACAAACGCAGGGAAGAGCAGACTGACCCCACTCTGTCAATGTAACAAACCCTGGGAGAAAAGACTGTCCCCACTCTGTCAATGTAACACACCCAGGGAAGAGCAGACTGACCCCACTCTGTCAATGTAACACACCCAGGGAAGAGCAGACTTACACCACTCTGTCAATGTAAAACACCCAGGGAAGAGCAGACTGACCCCTTTCTGTCAACGTTTCACACCCAGGGAATATCAGACTGACCCAACTCTGTCAATGTAACACGTTCTGGGAAGAGCAGACTGACCCAACACTGTCATTGTAACACACCCAGGGAAGAGAAGACTGACCCCTCTCTGTCATTGTAACACACCCAGGGAAGAGCAGACTGACCTCACTCTGTCAATGTAACACACCCAGGGAAGAGCAGACTGAGCCTCCTCTGTCAATGGAACACACCCAGGGAACAGAAGATTGACCTGGCTAGGTCAATGTAACATACCCAGGGAAGAGCAGACTAACCCCACTCTGTCAATGTAACACACCCAGGGAGAGCAGACTGACCCCACTCTGTCAATGTAACACACCCAGGGATGAGCAGACTGACCCCACTCTGTCAATGTCACGGACCCAGGGAAGAGCAGCCTGACCCCAATGTGTCAATGTAACACACCCAGGGAAGAGCAAACTGACCTCACTCTGTCAATGTAACACACCCAGGGAAGAGCAAACTGTCCCCACTCTGTCAATGTAACACACCCAGGGAAGAGCAGACTGACCCCAATCTGTCAATGTAAAACACCCAGGGAAGAGCAGACGGACCCCACTCTGTCAATGTCACGCACCCAGGGAAGAGCAGACTGACCCCACTCTGTCAATGTAACGCACCCAGGGTAGAGCGGAATGACCCCACTCTGTCAATTTAAATCACCCAGGGAAGAGCAGATTGACCCCACTCTGTCAGTATATCACACCCAGGGAAGAGCAGACTGACCCCACTCTGTCAATGTAACTCACCCAGGGAAGAGCAGACTGACCCCACTCTGTCAATTTAAGACACCCAGGGAAGAGTAGACTGACCCCACTCTGTCAATGTAATACACCCAGGGTAGAGCAGACTGACCTCACTCTGTCAATGTAACACACCCAGGGAAGAGCAAACTGTCCCCACTCTGTCAATGTAACACACCCAGGGAAGAGCAGACTGACCCCAATCTGTCAATGTAAAACACCCAGGGAAGAGCAGACGGACCCCACTCTGTCAATGTCACGCACCCAAGGGAAGAGCAGACTGACCCCACTCTGTCAAAGTAACACACCCAGGGAAGAGCAGACTGACCCCACTCTGTCAATGTCACGCACCCAGGGAAGAGCACACTGACCGCACTCTGTCAATGTAACACACCCAGGGAAGAGCAGACTGACCCCACTCTATCAATGTAACACACCCTGGGAAGAGCAGACTGACCCCAATCTGTCAATGTAACACACCCTGGGAAGAGCAGACTGACCCCACTCTGTAACTGTAACACACCCAGGGAAGAGCAGACTGACCCCCACTCTGTCAATGTAACACACCCAGGGAAGTGCACACTGACTCCACTCTGTCATTGTAACACACCAAGGGAAGAGCAGACTGACCCCACTGTGTCAATGTAACACACTTGGGGAAGAGCAGACTGACCCCACTCTGTCAATGTAACAGACGCTGGTAAGAGCAGACTGACTGCACTCAGTCAATGTAACCCACCCAGGGAAGAGCAGACTGACCCCACTCTGTCAATCTAATGCACACTGGGAAGAGCAGACTGACCCCACTCTGTCAATGTAACACGCCCAGGGAAGGGTAGACTGACCCCACTCTGTCAATGAAACACACCCAAGGAAGAGCAGACTGACCCAACTCTGTCAATGTAACACACCCTGGGAGGAGCAGACTGACCCCACTCTGTCAATGTAACACACCCTGGGAAGAGCACACTGACCGCACTCTGTCAAAGTAACACACGCAGGGAAGAGTAGACTGACCCCACTCTGTCAATGTAACACACCCAGGGAAGAGCACACGGACCCCACTCTGTCAATGTAACACACCCTGGGAAGAGCAGACTAACCCCACTCTGTCAATGTAAACACACCCAGGGAAGAGCAGACTGACCCCACTCTGTCAATGTAAGACATCCAGTGAAGAGTAGACTGACCCCACTCTGTCAATGTAACACACCCAGGGAAGAGCAGACTGACCTCACTCTGTCAATGTAACACACCCAGGGAAGAGCAGACTGACCCCACTCTGTCAATGTAACAGACCGAGGGAAGAGCAGACTGACCCCACTCTGTCAATGTAAAACACCCAGGGAAGAGCAGACTGACCCCTTTCTGTCAACGTTTCACACCCAGGGATGATCAGACTGACCCAACTCTGTCAATGTAACACATTCTGGGAAGAGCAGACTGACCCAACTCTGTCATTGTAACACACCCAGGGAAGAGCAGACTGACCCCTCTCTGTCATTGTAACACACCCAGGGAAGAGCAGACTGACCTCACTCTGTCAATGTAACACACCCAGGGAAGAGCAGACTGAGCCCCCTCTGTCAATGTAACACACCCAGGGAACAGAAGATTGACCTGGCTAGGTCAATGTAACATACCCAGGGAAGAGCAGACTAACCCCACTCTGTCAATGTAACACACCCAGGGAAGAGCAGACTGACCCCTGTCTCTCAACGTTATACACCCAGGGAACATCAGACTGACCAACTCTGTTAATGTAACACACCCAGGGAAGAGCAGACTGACCCCACTCTGTCAATATCACAGACCCAGGGAAGAGCAGACTCACCCAACTCTGTCAATGTAACACACCCAGAGGAGACCAGAGTGACCCCTCTATCTCAATGTAACTCATCTCGGGAAGAGCAGACTGACCCCACTCTGTCAAAGTAACACACTCAGGGAAGAGCAGACTGACCTCACTCTGTCAATGTAACACAGCCAGGGAAGAGCAGAATGACCCCACTCTGTCAAAGTAACACACTCAGGGAAGAGCAGACAGACCTCACTCTGTCAATGTAACACAACCAGGGAAGGGCAGACTGACCCCACTCTGTCAATGTAACATACTCAGGGAATAGCAGTCTCACCCCACTCTGTCAATGTATCACACCCAGGGGAGAGCAGACTGACCCCACCCTGTCAATCTAACTCACCCAGGGAAGAGCAGACTGACCTCACTCTGTCAATGTAACACAGCCAGGGAAGAGCAGACTGACCCCTTTCTGTCAATGTAACTCACCCAGGGAACAGAAGATTGACCTCACTCGGTCAATGTAACATACCCAGGTAAGAGCAGACTAACCCCACTCTGTCAATGTAACACACCCAGGGAAGAGCAGACTGACACCACTCTGTCAATGTAACACACCCAGGGAAGAGCAGACTGACCCCATTCTGTCAATGTTACGCACAAAGGGAAGAGAGACTGACCGCACTCTGTCAATGTAACACACCCAGGGAAGAGCAGATTGATCCCACTCTGTCAATGTAACACACCCAGGGAAGAGCAGACTGACCCCATTCTGTCAATGTAACACACCCAGGGAAGAACAGACTGACCCCACTCTGTCAATGTAAGACACCCAGGGGAGAGCAGACTTACCCCACTCTGTCAATATAACCCAGCCAGGGAAGAGCAGACTGACCCCACTCTGTCAATGTAACACACCCAGGGAAGTGCAGACTGACCACACTCTGTCATTGCAACACACCCAGGGAAGAGCAGACTGAGTTTACTCTGTCAATGTAACACACCCAGGGAAGAGCAGACTGACCCCTGTCTCTCAACGTTATACACCCAGGGAACATCAGACGGACCCAACTCTGTCAATGTAACACACCCAGGGAAGAGCAGACTGACCCCACTCTGTCAATATCACAGACCCAGGGAAGAGCAGACTCACCCAACTCTGTCAATGTAACACACCCTGGGGAGACCAGAGTGACCCCTCTATCTCAATGTAACTCACCTAGGGAAGAGCAGACTGACCCCACTCTGTCAAAGTAACACACTCAGGGAAGAGCAGACTGACCTCACTCTGTCAATGTAACACACCCAGGGAAGAGCAGAATGACCCCACTCTGTCAAAGTAACACACTCAGGGAAGAGCAGACAGACCTCACTCTGTCAATGTAACACAACCAGGGAAGGGCAGACTGACCCCACTCTGTCAATGTAACATACTCAGGGAATAGCAGTCTCACCCCACTCTGTCAATGTATCACACCCAGGGGAGAGCAGACTGACCCCACCCTGTCAATCTAACTCACCCAGGGAAGAGCAGACTGACCTCACTCTGTCAATGTAACACAGCCAGGGAAGAGCAGACTGACCCCTCTCTGTCAATGTAACTCACCCAGGGAACAGAAGATTGACCTCACTCGGTCAATGTAACATACCCAGGTAAGAGCAGACTAACCCCACTCTGTCAATGTAACACACCCAGGGAAGAGCAGACTGACACCACTCTGTCAATGTAACACACCCAGGGAAGAGCAGACTGACCCCATTCTGTCAATGTTACGCACAAAGGGAAGAGAGACTGACCGCACTCTGTCAATGTAACACACCCAGGGAAGAGCAGATTGATCCCACTCTGTCAATGTAACACACCCAGGGAAGAGCAGACTGACCCCATTCTGTCAATGTAACACACCCAGGGAAGAACAGACTGACCCCACTCTGTCAATGTAAGACACCCAGGGGAGAGCAGACTTACCCCACTCTGTCAATATAACCCAGCCAGGGAAGAGCAGACTGACCCCACTCTGTCAATGTAACACACCCAGGGAAGTGCAGACTGACCACACTCTGTCATTGCAACACACCCAGGGAAGAGCAGACTGAGTTTACTCTGTCAATGTAACACACCCAGGGAAGAGCAGACTGACCCCTGTCTCTCAACGTTATACACCCAGGGAACATCAGACGGACCCAACTCTGTCAATGTAACACACCCAGGGAAGAGCAGACTGACCCCACTCTGTCAATATCACAGACCCAGGGAAGAGCAGACTCACCCAACTCTGTCAATGTAACACACCCTGGGGAGACCAGAGTGACCCCTCTATCTCAATGTAACTCACCTAGGGAAGAGCAGACTGACCCCACTCTGTCAAAGTAACACACTCAGGGAAGAGCAGACTGACCTCACTCTGTCAATGTAACACAACCAGGGAAGGGCAGACTGACCCCACTCTGTCCATGTAACATAATCAGGGAATAGCAGTCTGACCCCACTCTGTCAATGTATCACACCCAGGGGAGAGCAGACTAACCCCACCCTGTCAATCTAACTCACCCAGGGAAGAGCAGACTGACCTCACTCTGTCAATGTAACACACCGCGGGAAGAGTAGACTGACCCCACTCTGTCAATGTAACACACCCAAGGAAGAGCAGTCTGACCCCACTCTGTCATTGTAACACAGCCAGGGAAGAGCAGACTGACCCCTCTCTGTCAATGTAACTCACCCAGGGAACAGAAGATTGACCTCACTCGGTCAATGTAACATACCCAGGGAAGAGCAGACTAACCCCACTCTGTCAATGTAACACACCCAGGGAAGAGCAGACTGACACCACTCTGTCAATGTAACACACCCAGGGAAGAGCAGACTGACCCCACTCTGTCAATGTCACGCACCAACGGAAGAGCAGACTGACCGCACTCTGTCAATGTAACACACCCAGGGAAGAGCAGATTGATCCCACTCTGTCAATGTAACACACCCAGGGAAGAGCAGACTGACCCCATTCTGTCAATGTAACACACCCAGGGAAGAACAGACTGACCCCACTCTGTCAATGTAAGACACCCAGGGGAGAGCAGACTTACCCCACTCTGTCAATGTAACACACCCAAGGAAGAGAAGATTGACCCCACTCTGTCAATGTAACACACCCAGGGAAGAGCAGACTGACCCCACTCTGTCAATGTAACACTCCCAGGGAAGAGCAGGCAGACCACGTTCTTTCAATGTAACCCACCCAGGGAAGAGCAGACTGACCCCACTCTGTCAATGTAACACACCCAGGGAAGAGCAGACTGACACCACTCTGTCAATGTAACACACCCAGGGAAGAGCAGACTGACCCCACTCTGTCAATGTAACACACCCAGGGAAGAGCAGACTGACCCAACTCTGTCAGAGTAACACACCCAGGGAAGAGCAGACTGACTCCACTCTGTCAAAGTAACACACGCAGAGAAGAGCGGACTGACCCCACTCTGTCAATGTAACCCACCCAGTGAAGAACAGACTGACCCCTCTCCCTCCATGTAACTCATCCAGGGAAGAGCAGACAGACCCCACTCTGTCAATGTAACACACCCAGGGAAGAGCAGACTGACACAACTCTGACAATGTCACGCACCCAGGGAAGAGCAGACTGACCGCACTCTGTCAATGTAACACACCCAGGGAAAAGCAGACTGACCCCACTCTGTCAATGTAACACACCCAGGGAAGAGCAGACTGACCCCACTCTGTCAATGTCACGCACCCAGGGACGAGCAGACTGACCGCACTCTGTCAATGTCACGCACCCTGGGAAGAGCAGACTGACCACACTGTGTCAATGTAACACACCCAGGGAAGAGCAGACTGACCCCACACTTTCAATGTAACACATCCAGGGAAGTGCAGACTGACCCCTCTCTGTCAATGTAACACACCCAGGGAAGAGCAGACTGACCCCACTCTGTCAAAGTAACACACCCAGGGAAGAGCAGACTGACCGCACACTGTCAATGTAACACACCCAGGGAAGAGCAGATTGACCCCACTGTGCCAATGTAACACACCCAGGGAAGAGCAGACTGACCCCACACTTTCAATGTAACCCACCGAGGGAAGAGCAGACTGACCCCTCTCTGTCAATGTAACACACCCAGGGAAGAGCAGACTGAAACCACTCTGGCAATGTAACACACCCAGGGAAGAGCAGACTGACCTCACCCGATCAAATATAACAGACACAGGGAAGAGCAGACTGACCACACTCTGTCATTGCAACACACCCAGGGAAGAGCAGACTGACCCCTTTCTCTCAACGTTATACACCCAGGGAAGATCAGACTGACCCAACTCTGTCAATGTAACACACCGCGGGAAGAGCAGACTGACCCCACTCTGTCAATGTAAAACACCCAAGGAAGAGCAGACTGACCCCACTCTGTCATTGTAACACACCCAGGGAAGAGCAGACTGACCCCTCTCTGTCAATGTAACACACCCAGGGAAGAGCAGACTGACCCCACTCTGTCAATGTAACACACCCAGGGAAGAGCAGACTGACCCCACTCTGTCAATGAAACACACCCAGTGAAGAGTAGACTGACCCCACTCTGCCAATATAACCCAGCCAGGGAAGAGCAGACTGACCCCACTCTGCCAATGTAACACTCCCAGGGAAGAACTAACTGACACCACTCTGGCAATGTAACACAGCCAGGGAAGAGCAGACTGACCTCACTCGGTCAATATAACAGACACAGGGAAGAGCAGACTGACCACACTCTGTCAATGTAACACACCCAGGGAAGAGCAGACTGACCCCACTCTGTCACTGTAACACACCCAGGGAAGAGCAGACTGACCCCACTGTGTCAATGTAACAAACCCAGGGAAGAGCAGACTGACCCCACTCTGTCAATGTAACACACCCAGGGAACAGCAGACTGACCCCACGCTGTCAATGTCATGCACCCAGGGAAGAGCAGACTGACCCCATTCTGTCAATGTAACACTCCCAGGGAAGAGCAGACTGACCCCACTCTGTCAATTTAAAACACCCAGGGAAGTGCACGCTGACCCCACTCTGTCAATGAAACACACCCAGGGAAGAGTAGACTGACCCCACTCTGCCAATATAACCCAGCCAGGGAAGAGCAGACTGACCCCACTCTGTCAATGTAACACACCCAGGGATGAGCAGACTGACCACTCTCTGTCAATGTAACACTCACAGGGAAGAACTAACTGACACCACTCTGGCAATGTAACACACCCAGGGAAGAGCAGACTGACCCCACTCTGTCAATGGAACACATGAAGGGAAGAGCAGACTGACCCCACCCTGTCAATGTAACACACTCAGGGAAGAGCAGACTGACCCCCCTCTGTCAATGAAACACACCCAGGGAAGAGCAGACTGACACCTGTCTCTCAACGTTATACACCCAGGGAACATCAGACTGACCCAACTCTGTCAATGTAACACACCCAGGGAAGAGCAGACTGACCCCACTCAGTCAATATCACAGACCCAGGGAAGAGCAGACTCACCCAACTCTGTCAATGTAACACACCCAGGGGAGACCAGAGTGACCCCTCTATCTCAATGTAACTCACCTAGGGAAGAGCAGACTGACCACACTCTGTCAAAGTAACACACTCAGGGAAGAGCAGACTGACCTCACTCTGTCAATCTAACTCACCCAGGGAAAAGCAGACTGACCTCACTCTGTCAATGTAACACACCGCGGGAAGAGCACACTGACCCCACTCTGTCAATGTAACACACCCAAGGAAGAGCAGTCTGACCCCACTCTGTCATTGTAACACAGCCAGGGAAGAGCAGACTGACCCCTCTCTGTCAATGTAACTCACCCAGGGAACAGAAGATTGACCTCACTCGGACAATGTAACATACCCAGGGAAGAGCAGACTAACCCCACTCTGTCAATGTAACACACCCAGGGAAGAGCAGACTGACACCACTCTGTCAATGTAACACACCCAGGGAAGCGCAGACTGACCCAACTCTGTCAATGTCACGCACCAAGGGAAGAGCAGACTGACCGCAATCTGTCAATGTAACACACCCAGGGAAGAGCAGATTGATCCCACTCTGTCAATGTAACACACCCAGGGAAGAGCAGACTGACCCCATTCTGTCAATGTAACACACCCAGGGAAGAACAGACTGAACCCACTCTGTCAATGTTAGACACCCAGGGGAGAGCAGATTTACCCCACTCTGTCAATGTAACACACCCAAGGAAGAGCAGATTGACCCCACTCTGTCAATGTAACACACCCAGGGAAGAGCAGACAGACCCCGTTCTGTCAATGTAACCCACCCAGGGAAGAGCAGACTGACCGCACTCTGTCAATGTAACACACCCAGGGAAGAGCAGACTGACCCCACTCTGTCAATGTAACACACCCAGGGAAGAGCAGACTGACCCCACTCTGTCAATGTAACACACCCAGGGAAGAGCAGACTGACCCCACTCTGTCAGTGTAACACACCCAGGGAAGAGCAGACTGACTCCACTCTGTCAAAGTAACACACGCAGAGAAGAGAGGACTGACCACACTCTGTCAATGTAACCCACCCAGTGAAGAGCAGACTGACCCCTCTCCCTCCATGTAACTCACCCAGGGAAGAGCAGACTGACCCCACTCTGTCAATGTAACACACCCAGGGAAGAGCAGACTGACCCCACTCTGTCAATGTCACGCACCCAGGGAAGAGCAGACTGACCCCACTCTGTCAGTGTAACACACCCAGGGAAGAGCAGACTGACTCCACTCTGTCAAAGTAACACACGCAGAGAAGAGAGGACTGACCACACTCTGTCAATGTAACCCACCCAGTGAAGAGCAGACTGACCCCTCTCCCTCCATGTAACTCACCCAGGGAAGAGCAGACTGACCCCACTCTGTCAATGTAACACACCCAGGGAAGAGCAGACTGACCTCACTCTGTCAATGTCACGCACCCAGGGAAGAGCAGACTGACCGCACTCTGTCAATGTAACACACCCAGGGAAGAGCAGACTGACCCCACACTTTCAATGTAACACATGCAGGGAAGAGCAGACTGACCCATCTCTGTCAATGTAACACACCCAGGGAAGAGCAGACTGACCCCACTCTGTCAATGTAACACACCCAGGGAAGAGCAGACTGACCCCACTCTGTCAATGTCACGAACCCAGGGAAGAGCAGACTGACCGCACTCTGTCAATGTAACACACCCAGGGAAGAGCAGATTGACCCCACTGTGTCAATGTAACACACCCAGGGAAGAGCAGACTGACCCCACACTTTCAATGTAACCCACCGAGGGAACAGCAGACTGACCCCTCTCTGTCAATGTAACACACCCAGGGAAGAGCAGACTGAAACCACTCTGGCAATGTAACAAACCCAGGGAAGAGAAGACTGACCTCACCCGGTCAAATATAACAGACACAGGGAAGAGCAGACTGACCACACTCTGTCATTGCAACACACCCAGGGAAGAGCAGACTGACCCCTTTCTCTCAACGTTATACACCCAGGGAAGATCAGACTGACCCAAGTCTGTCAATGTAACACACCGCGGGAAGAGCAGACTGACCCCACTCTGTCAATATGACAGACCCAGAGAAAAGCAGACTGACCCCACTCTGTCAATGTAACACACCCAGGGAAGAGCAGACTGAACCCACTCTGTCAAAGGAACACACTCAGGGAAGAACAGACTGACCACACTCTGTCAATGTAACGCACCCAGGGAAGAGCAGACTGACCCCACTCTGTCAAGGTAACAAACCAAGGGAACAGCAGACTGATCCCACACTGTCAATGATACAAACCCAGGGAAGAGCAGACTGACCCCACTCTGTCAATGTGACACTCTCAGTGAAGAGCAGACTGACCAAACTCTGTCAAATGTAACACACCCAGGGAAGAGCAGACTGACCACAGTCTGTCAATGTAACACACCCAGGGAAGAGCAGACTGACCCCACCCTGTCAATGTAACACGCCCAGGGAAGAGCAGACTGAACCCACACTGTCAATGTAACACACCCAGGGAAGAGCAGACTGACCTCACTCTGTCAATGTAACACAGCCAGGGAAGAGCAGACAGACCCCACAATGTCAATGTAACACACCCAGGGAAGAGCAGACTGACCCCCACTCTGTCAATGTAACACACCCAGGGAAGATCAGACTGACCGCACCCGGTCAATGTAACACACCCAGGGAAGAGCAGACTGACCTCACTCTGTCAATATAACACACCCAGGGAAGAGCAGACAGACCTCATGCTGTCAATGTAACGCACCCAGGGAAGAGCAGACTGACCACACTCTGCCAATGTAACACACCCAGGGATGAGCGGACTGACCACTCTCTCTCAATGTAACACTCCCAGGGAAGAACTAACTGACACCACTCTGGCAATGTAACACACCCAGGGAAGAGCAGACTGACCTCACACGGTCAATATAACAGACACAGGGAAGAGCAGACTGACCACACTCTGTCATTGCAACACACCCAGGGAAGAGCAGACTGAGTTCACTCTGTCAATGTAACACACCCAGGGAAGAGCAGACTGACCCCTTTCTTCCAACGTTATGCACCCATGGAAGATCAGACTGACCCCACACTGTCAATGTAACAAACCCAGGGAAGAGCAGACTGATCCCACACTGTCAATGATACACACCCAGGGAAGAGCAGACTGACCCCACTCTGTCAATGTGACACTCTCAGTGAAGAGCAGACTGACCGCACTCTGTCAATGTAACACACCCAGGAAAGAGCAGACTGACCCCACTCTGTCAATGTAACACACCCAGGGAAGAGCCGACTGACCCCACTCTGTCAATGTAACACACCCAGGGAAGAGCAGACTGACCCCACACTGTCAATGTAACACACCCAGGAAAGAGCAGACTGACATCACTCTGTCAATGTAACACACCCAGGGAAGAGCAGACAGACCCCACACTGTCAATGTAACACACCCAGGGAAGAGCAGACTGACCCACACTCTGTCAATGTAACAGACCCAGGGAAGAGCAGAATGACCCCACTCTGTCAATGTAACACACCCAGGGAAGAGCAGACTGACCGCACCCGGTCAATGTAACACACCCAGGGAAGAGCAGACTGACCTCATGCTGTCAATGTAACGCTCCCAGGGAAGAGCAGACTGACCTCACTCTGTCAAAGTAACACACCCTGGGAGGAGCAGACTGACCCCACTCTGTCAATGTAACACACCCTGGGAGTAGCAGACTGACCCCACTCTGTGAATGTAACACACCCAGGGAAGAGCAGACTGACCCCACTCTGTCAATGTAACACACACAGGGAAGAGCAGACTGACCCCACTCTGTCAATGTAACACAGCCAGGGAAGAGGGGACGGACCCCACTCTGTCAATGTAACTCACCCAGGGAAGAGCAGAATGACCCCACTCTGTCAACTTAAAACACCCAGGGAAGAGCAGACTGACCCCATTCTGTCAGGATAACACACCCAGGGAAGAGCAGACTGACCCCACTCTGTCAATGGAACACACCCAGGGAAGAGCAGACTGACCCCACTCTGTTAATGTAAGACACACAGGGAAGAGTAGACTGACCCCACTCTGTCAATGTAACACACCCAGGGAAGATCAGACTGACCCAACTCTGTCAATGTAACACATTTTGGGAAGAACAGACTGACCCCACTCTGTCAATGCAACACACCCAGGGATGAGCAGACTGACCCCACTCTATCATTGTAACAGACCCAGGGAAGAGCAGACTGACCTCACTCTGTCAATGTAACACACCCAGGGAAGAGCAGACTGACCCCATTCTGTCAATGTAACACACACAGGGAAGAGCAGACTGACCCCACTCTGTCAATGTAACTCACCCAGGGAAGAGAAGATTGCCCCCCCTTTGTCAATGTAACACACCCAGGGGAGACTAGAGTGACCCCTCTATCTCAATGTAACTCACCTCGGGAGGAGCAGACTGACCCCACTCTGCCAAAGTAACACACTCAGGGAAGAGCAGACTGTCCCCACTCTGTCAAAGTAACACACTCAAGGAAGAGCAGACTGACCTCACTCTGTCAATGTAACACACCCAGGGAAGAGCAGACTGTCCCCACTCTGTCAAAGTAACACACTCGGGGAAGTGCAGACTTACCCCACTCTGTCAATGTAACACACCCAGGGAAGAGCAGACTGACCCCACCCTGTCAATGTAACACACCCAGGGAAGAGCAGACTGACCCCACTCTGTCAATGTAACACACCCAGGGAAGAGCAGACTGAACCCACCCTGTCAATGTAACACATTCAGGGAAGAGCAGACTGACATCACTCTTTCAAAGTAACACACCGCGGGAAGAGCAGACTGACCCCACTCTGTCAATGTAACACACCCAAGGAAGAGCAGTCTGAACCCACTCTGTCAATGTTACGCACCCAGGGAAGAGCAGATTGACCCCACTCTGTCAATATCACAGACCCAGGGAAGAGCAGACTGACCCCACTCGGTCAATGTAACACACCCAGGGAAGAGCAGACTGAACCCACTCTGTCAAAGTAACACACTCAGGGAAGAACAGACTGACCCCACTCTGACAATGTAACGCACCCAGGAAAGAGCAGACTGACCCCACTCTGTCAATGAAACAAACCCAGGGAAGAGCAGACTGATCCCACACTGTCAATGATACACACCCAGGGAAGAGCAGACTGACCCCACTTGTCAATGTGACACTCTCAGTAAAGAGCAGACTGACCGCACTCTGTCAATGTAACACACCCAGGAAAGAGCAGACAGACCAAACTCAGTCAATGTTACAGACCCAGGGAAGAGCGGACTGACCCCACTCTGTCAATGTAACACACCCAGGGAAGAGCAGACTGACCCCACACTGTCAATGTAACACACCCAGGGAAGAGCAGACGGACCCACACTCTGTCAATGTAACACACCCAGGGAAGAGCAGACGGACCCACACACTGTCAATGTAACACACCCAGGGAAGAGCAGACTGACCCCACTCTGTCAATGTTACCCACCTAGGGAAGTGCAGACTGACCGCACCCGGTCAATGTAACACACCCAGGGAAGAGCAGACTGACCCCATTCTGTCAATGTAACCCACCCAGGGAATAGCAGACTGACCACACTCAGTCAATGTAACCCACCCAGGGAAGAGCAGACTGACCCCACTCTGTCATTATCACAGACCCAGGGAAGAGCAGACTCACCCAACTCTGTCAATGTAACACACCCAGGGGAGACCAGAGTGACCCCTCTATCAGAATGTAACTCACCTAGGGAAGAGCAGACTGACCCCACTCTGTCAAAGTAACACACTCAGGGAAGAGCAGACTCTTCCCACTCTGTCAAAGTAACACACTCAGGGAAGAGCAAACTGACCTCACTCTGTCAATGTAACACACCCAGGGAAGAGCAGACTGTCCCCACTCTGTCAATGTAACACACCCAGGGAAGAGCAGACTGACCCCACTCTGTCAATGTAACACACCCAGGGAAGAGCAGACTGACCCCTCTCCCTCCGTGTAACTCACCCAGGGAACAGCAGACTGACCCCACTCTTTCAATGTAACACACCCAGGGAAGAGCACACTGACACCACTCTGTCAATGTGAAAAACACAGGGGAGAGCAGACTGACCCCTCTCTCTCCATGTAACTCACCCAGGGAAGATAGACTGACCCCACTCTGTGAATGTAACACACCCAGGGAAAAGCAGACTGACCTCACTCTGTCAATGTAACACACCCAGGGAAGAGCAGACTGACCCTACACTGTCAATGCAACACACCCAGGGAAGAGCAGACTGACCCCACTCTGACAATGTAACCCACCCAGGGAAGAGCAGACTGACCACACTCTGTCAATGTAACACACCCAGGGAAGAGCAGACTGACCCCACTCTGTCAGTGTAACACACCCAGGGAAGAGCAGACTGACCCCACTCTGTCAATGTAACACTCCCAGGGAAGAGCGGACTGACCCCACTCTGTCAATGTAACCCACCCAGTGAAGAGCAGACTGACCCCTCTCCCTCCATGTAACTCACCCAGGGAAGAGCAGACTGACCCCATTCTGTCAATGTAACCCACCCAGGGAAGAGCAGACTGACCCCACTCAGTCAATGTAACCCACCCAGGGAAGAGCAGACTGACCCCACTCTGTCATTATCACAGACCCAGGGAAGAGCAGACTCACCCAACTCTGTCAATGTAACACACCCAGGGGAGACCAGAGTGACCCCTCTATCTCAATGTAACTCACCTAGGGAAGAACAGACTGAACCCACTCTGTCAAAGTAACACACTCAGGGAAGAGCAGACTCTTCCCACTCTGTCAAAGTAACACACTCAGGGAAGAGCAGACTGACCTCACTCTGTCAATGAAACACACCCAGGGAAGAGCAGACTGTCCACACTCTGTCAATGTAACACCCAGGTAAGAGCAGACTGACCCCACTCTGTCAATGTAACACACCCAGGGAAGAGCAGACTGACCCCTCTCCCTCCGTGTAACTCACCCAGGGAATAGCAGACTGACCCCACTCTTTCAATGTAACACACCCAGGGAAGAGCACACTGACACCACTCTGTCAATGTGAAAAACCCAGGGGAGAGCAGACTGACCCCTCTCTCTCCATGTAACTCACACAGGGAAGATAGACTGACCCCACTCTGTCAATGTAACACACCCAGGGAAAAGCAGACTGACCTCACTCTGTCAATGTAACACACCCAGGGAAGAGCAGACTGACCCCACTCTGTCAATATCACAGACCCTGGGAAGAGCAGACTGACCCCCCTCTGTCAATGTAACACACCCAGGGAAGAGCAGACTGACCCTACACTGTCAATGCAACACACCCAGGGAAGAGCAGACTGACCCCACTCTGACAATATAACCCACCCAGGGAAGAGCAGACTGACCACACTCTGTCAATGTAACACACCCAGGGAAGAGCAGACTGACCCCACTCTGTCAGTGTAACACACCCAGGGAAGAGCAGACTGACCCCACTCTGTCAATGTAACACACCCAGGGAAGAGCGGACTGACCCCACTCTGTCAATGTAACCCACCCAGTGAAGAGCAGACTGACCCCTCTCCCTCCATGTAACTCCCCCAGGGAAGAGCAGACTGACCCCATTCTGTCAATGTAACCCACCCAGGGAAGAGCAGACTGACCCCACTCAGTCAATGTAACCCACCCAGGGAAGAGCAGACTGACCCCACTCTGTCATTATCACAGACCCAGGGAAGAGCAGACTCACCCAACTCTGTCAATGTAACACACCCAGGGGAGACCAGAGTGACCCCTCTATCTCAATGTAACTCACCTAGGGAAGAACAGACTGACCCCACTCTGTCAAAGTAACACACTCAGGGAAGAGCAGACTCTTCCCACTCTGTCAAAGTAACACACTCAGGGAAGAGCAGACTGACCTCACTCTGTCAATGTAACACACCCAGGGAAGAGCAGACTGTCCACACTCTGTCAATGTAACACCCAGGGAAGAGCAGACTGACCCCACTCTGTCAATGTAACACACCGAGGGAAGAGCAGACTGACCCCTCTCCCTCCGTGTAACTCACCCAGGGAAGAGCAGACTGACCCCACTCTTTCAATGTAACACACCCAGGGAAGAGCAGACTGACCCAACTCTGTCAATGTATCACACCCAGGGGAGAGCAGACTGAACCAACCCTGTCAATGTAACTCACCCAGGGAAGAGCAGACTGAGCTCACTCTGTCAAAATAACACACCGCGGGAAGAGCAGACTGACCCCACTCTGTCAATGTAACACACCCAAGGAAGAGCAGTCTGACCCCACTCTGTCAATGTTACGCACCCAGGGAAGAGCAGACTGACCCAACTCTGTCAATATCACAGACGCAGGGAAGAGCAGACTGACACAACTCTGTCAATGTAACATACTCAGGGAAGAGCAGACTGAACCCACTCTGTCAAAGTAACACACTCAGGGAAGAACAGACTGACCCCACTCTGTCAATGTAACGCACCCAGGGAAGAGCAGACTGACCCCACTCTGTCAATGTAACAAACCCAGGGAAGAGCAGACTGATCCCACACTGCCAATGATACACACCCAGGGAAGAGCAGACTGACCCCACTTGTCAATGTGACACTCTCAGTGAAGAGCAGACTGACCGCACTCTGTCAATGTAACTCACCCAGGGAAGAGAAGATAGCCCCCCCTTTGTCAATGTAACACACCCAGGGGAGACCAGAGTGACCCCTATATCTCAATGTAACTCACCTAGGGAAGAGCAGACTGACCCCACTCTGTCAAAGTAACACACTCAGGGAAGAGCAGACTGTCCCCACTCTGTCAAAGTAACACACTCAGGGAAGAGCAGACTGACCTCACTCTGTCAATGTAACACACCCAGGGAAGAGCAGACAACCCCACTCTGCAAATGTAACAAACCCAGGGAAGAGCAGACTGATCCCACACTGTCAATGATACACACCCAGGGAAGAGCAGACTGACCCCATTCTGTCAATGTAACACACACAGGGAAGAGCAGACTGACCCCACTCTGTCAATGTAACACACCCAGGGGAGACCAGAGTGACCCCTATATCTCAATGTAACTCACCTAGGGAAGAGCAGACTGACCCCACTCTGTCAAAGTTACACACTCAGGGAAGAGCAGACTGTCCCCACTCTGTCAAAGTAACACACTCACGGAAGAGAAGACTGACCTCACTCTGTCAATGTAACACACCCAGGGCAGAGCAGACTGTCCCCACTCTGTCAAAGTAACACACTCGCGAAAGTGCAGACTGACCCCACTCTGTCAATGTAACACATCCAGGGAAGAGCAGACTGACCCCACCCTGTCAATGTAACACACCCAGGGAAGAGCAGACTGACCCCAATCTGTCAATGTAACACACCCAGGGAAGAGCAGACTGACCCCACCCTGTCAATATAACACACCCAGGGAAGAGCAGACACAACCCACTCTGTCAATGTAACATACTCAGGGAATAGCAGTCTGACCCCACTCTGTCAATGTATCACACCCAGGGGATAGCAGACTGAACCAACCCTCTTAATGTAACTCACCCAGGGAAGAGCAGACTGACCTCACACTGTCAATGTAACACACCGCGGGAAGAGCAGACTGACCCCACTCTGTCAATGTAACACACCCAAGGAAGAGCAGCCTGACCCCACTCTGTCATTGTAACACAGCCAGGGAAGAGCAGGCTGACCCCTCTCTGTCAATGTAACTCACCCAGGGAACAGAAGATTGACCTCACTCGGTCAATGTAACATACCCAGGGAAGAGCAGACTAACCCCACTCTGTCAATGTAACACACCCAGGGAAGAGCAGACTGACCCCACTCTGTCAATGTAACACACCCAGGGAAGAGCAGACTGACCCCACTCTGTCAATGTCACGCACCCAGGGAAGAGCAGACTGACCCCACTCTGTCAATGTAACACACCCAGGGAAGAGCAGATTTACCCCACTCTGTCAATGTAACAGACCCAGGGAAGAGCAGACTGACCCCACTCTCACAATGTAACACACCCAGGGAAGAGCAGACTGACCGCACTCGGTCAATGTAACCCACCCAGGGAAGAACAGAATGACCCCAATCTATCAATGTAAGACACCCAGGGGAGAGCAGACTCACCCCACTCTGTCAATGTAACACACCCAGGGAAGAGCAGACTGACCCCACTCTGTCAATGTAACACACCCAGGGAAGAGCAGACAGACCCCGTTCTGTCAATGTAACCCACCCAGGGAAGAGCAGACTGAACCCACTCTGTCAATGTAACCCAGCCAGTGAAGAGCAGACTGACCCCTCTCCCTCCATGTAACTCACCCAGGGAAGAGCAGACTGACCCCATTCTGTCAATGTAACCCACCCAGGGAAGAGCAGACTGACCCCACTCTGTCAATGTAAGACACACAGGGAAGAGTAGACTGACCCCACTCTGTCAATGTAACACACCAAGGGAAGAGCAGACTGACCCCACTCTGTCAATGTAAAACACCCAGGGAAGAGCAGACTGACCCCTTTCTGTCAACGTTACACACCCAGGGAAGTTCAGACTGACCCAACTCTGTCAATGTAACACATTCTGGGAAGAGCAGACTGACCCCACTCTGTCAATGCAACACACCCAGGGAAGAGCAGACTGACACCACTCTATCATTGTAACACACCCAGGGAAGAGCAGACTGACCTCACTCTGTCAATGTAACACACCCAGGGAAGAGCAGATTTACCCCACTCTGTCAATGTAACAGACCCAGGGAAGAGCAGACTGACCCCACTCTGTCAATGTAACACACCCAGGGAAGAGCAGACTGACCGCACTCGGTCAATGTAACCCACCCAGGGAAGAACAGACTGACCCCACTCAGTCAATGTAACCCACCGAGGGAAGAGCAGACTGACCCCACTCTGTCATTATCACAGACCCAGGGAAGTGCAGACTCACCCAACTCTGTCAATGTAACACACCCAGGGGAGACCAGAGTGACCCCTCTATCTCAATGTAACTCACCTAGGGAAGAACAGACTGACCCCACTCTGTCAAAGTAACACACTCAGGGAAGAGCAGACTCTTCCCACTCTGTCAAAGTAACACACTCAGGGATGAGCAGACTGACCTCACTCTGTCAATGTAACACACCCAGGGAAGAGCAGACTGTCCCCCACTCTGTCAATGTAACACCCAGGGAAGAGCAGACTGACCGCACTCTGTCAATGTAACACACCCAGGGAAGAGCAGACTGACCCCTCTCCCTCCGTGTAACTCACCCAGGGAAGAGCAGACTGACCCCACTCTTTCAATGTAACACACCCAGGGAAGAGCAGTCTGACCCAACTCTGTCAATGTATCACACCCAGGGGAGAGCAGACTGAACCAACCCTGTCAATGTAACTCACCCAGGGAAGAGCAGACTGACCTCACTCTTTCAAAGTAACACACCGCGGGAAGAGCAGACTGACCCCACTCTGTCAATGTAACACACCCAGGGAAGAGCAGACTGAACCCACCATGTCAATGTAACACACCCAGGGAAGTGCAGACTGACCCCACCCTGTCAATATAACACTCCCAGGGAAGAGCAGACACACCCCACTCTGTCAATGTAACATACTCAGGGAATAGCAGTCTGACCCCACACTGTCAATGTATCACACCCAGGGGATAGCAGACTGAACCAACCCTCTTAATGTAACTCACCCAGGGAAGAGCAGACTGACCTCACTCTGTCAATGTAACACACAGTGGGAAGAGCAGACTGACCCCACTCTGTCAATGTAACACACACAAGGAAGAGCAGCCTGACCCCACTCTTTCATTGTAACACAGCCAGGGAAGAGCAGGCTGAGCCCTCTCTGTCAATGTAACTCACCCAGGGAACAGAAGATTGACCTCACTCGGTCAATGTAACATACCCAGGGAAGAGCAGACTAACCCCACTCTGTCAATGTAACACACCCAGTGAAGAGGAGACTGACCCCACTCTGTCAATGTAACACACCCAGGGAAGAGCAGACTGACCCCACTCTGTCAATGTCACGCACCCAGGGAAGAGCAGACTGACCCCACTCTGTCAATGTAACACACCCAGGGAAGAGCAGATTTACCCCACTCTGTCAATGTAACAGACCCAGGGAAGAGCAGTCTGACCCCACTCTGTCAATGTAACACAACCAGGGAAGAGCAGACTGACCGCACTCGGTCAATGAAACCCACCCAGGGAAGAACAGACTGACCCCACTCTGTCAATGTAAGACACCCAGGGGAGAGCAGACTTACCCCACTCTGTCAATGTAACACACCCAGGGAAGAGCAGACTGACCCCACTCTGTCAATGTAACACACCCAGGGAAGAGCAGACAGACCCCGTTCTGTCAATGTAACCCACCCAGGGAAGAACAGACTGACCCCACTCTGTCAATGTAACACACCCAGGGAAGAGCAGACTGAACCCACACTGTCAATGTAACCCAGCAAGTGAAGAGCAGACTGACCCCTCTCCATCCATGTAACTCACCCAGGGAAGTGCAGACTGACCCCATTCTGTCAATGTAACCCACCCAGGGAAGAACAGACTGACCCCACTCTGTCAATGTAAGACACACAGGGAAGAGTAGACTGACCCCACTCTGTCAATGTAACACACCCAGGGAAGAGAAGACTGACCGCACTCTGTCAATGTAAAACACCCAGGGAAGAGCAGACTGACCCCTTTCTGTCAACGTTACACACCCAGGGAAGTTCAGACTGACCCAACTCTGTCAATGTAACACATTCTGGGAAGAGCAGACTGACCCCACTCTGTCAATGCACCACACCCAGGGAAGAGCAGACTGTCCTCACTCTGTCAATGTAACACACCCAGGGAAGAGCAGACTGACCCCATTCTGTCAATGTAACACACACGGGGAAGAGCAGACTGACCCCACTCTGTCAATGTAACTCACCCAGGGAAGAGAAGATAGCCCCCCCTTTGTCAATGTAACACATCCAGGGGAGACCAGAGTGACCCCTATATCTCAATGTAACTCACCTAGGGGAGAGCAGACTGACCCCACTCTGTCAAAGTAACACACTCAGGGAAGAGCAGACTGTCCCCACTCTGTCAAAGTAACACACTCACGGAAGAGCAGACTGACCTCACTCTGTCAATATAACACACCCAGGGAAGAGCAGACTGTCCCCACTCTGTCAAAGTAACACACTCGGGGAAGTGCAGACTGACCCCACTCTGTCAATGTAACACATCCAGGGAAGAGCAGACTGACCCCACCCTGTCAATGTAACACACCCAGGGAAGAGCAGACTGACCCCACTCTGTCAATGTAACACACCCAGGGAAGAGCAGACTGAACCCACCCTGTCAATGTAACACACCCAGGGAAGAGCAGACTGAGCCCACCCTGTCAATATAACACACCCAGGGAAGAGCAGACACACCCCACTCTGTCAATGTAACATACTCAGGGAATAGCAGTCTGACCCCACTCTGTCAATGTATCACACCCAGGGGTTAGCAGACTGAACCAACCCTGTTAATGTAACTCACCCAGGGAAGAGCAGACTGACCTCACTCTGTCAATGTAACACACCGCGGGAAGAGCAGACTGACCCCACTCTGTCAATGTAACACACCCAAGGAAGAGCAGCCTGACCCCACTCTGTCATTGTAACACAGCCAGGGAAGAGCAGGCTGACCCCTCTCTGTCAATGTAACTCACCCAGGGAACAGAAGATTGACCTCACTCGGTCAATGTAACATACCCAGGGAAGAGCAGACTAACACCACTCTGTCAATGTAACACACACAGGGAAGAGCAGACTGACCCCACTCTGTCAATGTAACACACCCAGGGAAGAGCAGACGGACCCCACTCTGTCATTGTCACGCACCCAGGGAAGAGCAGACTGACCCCACTCTGTCAATGTAACACACCCAGGGAAGAGCAGATTTACCCCACTCTGTCAATGTAACAGACCCAGGGAAGAGCAGACTGACCCCACTCTGTAAATGTAACACACCCAGGGAAGAACAGACTGACCGCACTCGGTCAATGTAACCCACCCAGGGAAGAACAGACTGACCCCACTCTGTCATTGTAACACAGCCAGGGAAGAGCAGGCTGACCCCTCTCTGTCAATGTAACTCACCCAGGGAACAGAAGATTGACCTCACTCGGTCAATGTAACATACCCAGGGAAGAGCAGACTAACACCACTCTGTCAATGTAACACACACAGGGAAGAGCAGACTGACCCCTCTATCTCAATGTAACTCACCTAGGGAAGAACAGACTGACCCCACTCTGTCAAAGTAACACACTCAGGGAAGAGCAGACTCTTCCCACTCTGTCAAAGTAACACACTCAGGGAAGAGCAGACTGACCTCACTCTGTCAATGTAACACACCCAGGGAAGAGCAGACTGTCCCCACTCTGTCAATGAAACACCCAGGGAAGAGCAGACTGACCCCACTCTGTCAATGTAACACACCCAGGGAAGAGCAGACTGACCCCTCTCCCTCCGTGTAACTCACCCAGGGAAGAGCAGACTGACCCCACTCTTTCAATGTAACACACCCAGGGAAGAGCAGACTGACCCAACTCTGTCAATGTATCACACCCAGGGGAGAGCAGTCTGAACCAACCCTGTCAATGTAACTCACCCAGGGAAGAGCAGATTTACCCCACTCTGTCAATGTAACAGACCCAGGGAAGAGCAGACTGACCCCACTCTGTCAATGTAACACACCCAGGGAAGAACAGACTGACCGCACTCGGTCAATGTAACCCACCCAGGGAAGAACAGACTGACCCCACTCAGTCAATGTAACCCACCCAGGAAAGAGCACACTGACCCCACTCTGTCATTATCACAGACCCAGGGAAGAGCAGACTCACCCAACTCTGTCAATGTAACACACCCAGGGGAGACCAGAGTGACCCCTCTATCTCAATGTATCTCACCTAGGGAAGAACAGACTGACCCCACTCTGTCAAAGTAACACACTCAGGGAAGAGCAGAGTCTTCCCACTCTGTCAAAGTAACACACTCAGGGAAGAGCAGACTGACCTCACTCTGTCAATGTAACACACCCAGGGAAGAGCAGACTGTCCCCACTCTGTCAATGTAACACCCAGGGAAGAGCAGACTGACCCCACTCTGTCAATGTAACACACCCAGGGAAGAGCAGACTGACCCCTCTCCCTCCGTGTAACTCACCCAGGGAAGAGCAGACTGACCCCACTCTTTCAATGTAACACACCCAGGGAAGAGCAGACTGACCCAACCCTGTCAATGTAACTCACCCAGGGAAGAGCAGACTGACCTCACTCTGTCAAAGTAACACACCGCGGGAAGAGCAGACTGACCCCACTCTGTCAATGTAACACACCTAAGGAAGAGCAGTCTGACCCCACTCTGTCAATGTTACGCACCTCGGGAAGAGCAGACTGACCCCACTCTGTCAATATCACAGACGCAGGGAAGAGCAGACTGACACAACTCTGTCAATGTAACACACCCAGGGAAGAGCAGATTTACCCCACTCTGTCAACGTAACAGACCCAGGGAAGAACAGACTGACCCCACTCTGTCAATGTAACATACCCAGGGAAGAGCAGACTGAACCCACATTGTCAAAGTAACACACTCAGGGAAGAACAGACTGACCCCACTCTGTCAATGTAACGCACCCAGGGAAGAGCAGACTGACCCCACTCTGTCAATGTAACAAACCCAGGGAAGAGCAGACTGACCCCACTTGTCAATGTGACACTCTCAGTGAAGAGCAGACTGACCGCACTCTGTCAATGTAACTCACCCAGGGAAGAGAATATAGCCCCCCCTTTGTCAATGTAACACACCCAGGGGAGACCAGAGTGACCCCTATATCTCAATGTTACTCACCTAGGGAAGAGCAGACTGACCGCACTCTGTCAAAGTAACACACTCAGGGAAGAGCAGACTGTCCCCACTCTGTCAAAGTAACACACTCAGGGAAGAGCAGACTGACCTCACTCTGTCAATGTAACACACCCAGGGAAGAGCAGACTACCCCACTCTGTCAATGTAACAAACCCAGGGAAGAGCAGACTGATCCCACACTGTCAATGATACACACCCAGGGAAGAGCAGACTGACCCCATTCTGTCAATGTAACAAACACAGGGAAGAGCAGACTGACCCCACTCTGTCAATGTAACTCACCCAGGGAAGAGAAGATCGCCCCCCCTTTGTCAATGTAACACACCCAGGGGAGACCAGAGTGACCCCTATATCTCAATGTAATTCACCTAGGGAAGAGCAGACTGACCCCACTCTGTCAAAGTAACACACTCAGGGAAGAGCAGACTGTCCCCACTCTGTCAAAGTAACACACTCACGGAAGAGCAGACTGACCTCACTCTGTCAATGTAACACACCCAGGGAAGAGCAGACTGTCCCCAATCTGTCAAAGTAACACACTCGGGGAAGTGCAGACTGACCCCACTCTGTCAATGTAACACATCCAGGGATGAGCAGACTGACCCCACCCTGTCAATGTAACACACCCAGGGAAGAGCAGACTGACCCCACTCTTTCAATGTAACACACCCAGGGAAGAGCAGACTGAACCCACCCTGTCAATGTAAAACACCCAGGGAAGAGCAGACTGACCCTACCCTGTCAATATAACACACCCAGGGAAGAGCAGACACACCCCACTCTGTCAATGTAACATACTCAGGGAATAGCAGTCTGACCCCACTCTGTCAATGTATCACACCCAGGGGATAGCAGACTGAAACAACCCTGTTAATGTAACTCACCCAGGGAAGAGCAGACTGACCTCACTCTGTCAATGTAACACACCGCGGTAAGAGCAGACTGACCCCACTCTGTCAATGTAACACACCCAAGGAAGAGCAGCCTGACCCCACTCTGTCATTGTAACACAGCCAGGGAAGAGCAGGCTGACCCCTCTCTGTCAATGTAACTCACCCAGGGAACAGATGATTGACCTCACTCGGTCAATGTAACATACCCAGGGAAGAGCAGACTAACCCCACTCTGTCAATGTAACACACCCAGGGAAGAGCAGACTGACCCCACTCTGTCAATGTAACACAACCAGGGAAGAGCAGACTGACCCCACTCTGTCAATGTCACGCACCCAGGGAAGAGCAGACTGACCCCACTCTGTCAATGTAACACACCCAGGGAAGAGCAGATTTACCCCACTCTGTCAACGTAACAGACCCAGGGAAGAACAGACTGACCCCACTCTGTCAATGTAACACACCCAGGGAAGAGCAGACTGACCGCACTCGGTCAATGAAACCCACCCAGGGAAGAACAGACTGACCCCACTCTGTCAATGTAAGACACCCAGGGGAGAGCAGACTTACCCCACTCTGTCAATGTAACACACCCAGGGAAGAGCAGACTGACCACACTCTGTCAATGTAACACACCCAGGGAGGAACAGACAGACCCCGTTCTGTCAATGAAACCAACCCAGGGAAGAACAGACTGACCCCACTCTGTCAATGTAACACACCCAGGGAAGAGCAGACTGAACCCACTCTGTCAATGTAACCCAGCCAGTGAAGAGCAGACTGTCCCCTCTCCCTCCATGTAACTCACCCAGGGAAGAGCAGACTGACGCCATTCTGTCAATGTAACCCACCCATTGAAGAGCAGACTGACCCCACTCTGTCAATGTAAGACACACAGGGAAGAGTAGACTGACCCCACTCTGTCAATGTAACACACCCAGGGAAGAGCAGACTGACCCCACTCTGTCAATGTAAAACACCCAGGGAAGAGCAGACTGACCCCTTTCTGTCAACGTTACACACCCAGGGAAGTTCAGACTGACCCAACTCTGTCAATGTAACACATTCTGGGAAGAGCAGACTGACCCCACTCTGTCAATGCAACACACCCAGGGAAGAGCAGACTGACCCCACACTTTCATTGTAACACACCCAGGGAAGAGCAGACTGACCTCACTCCGTCAATGTAACACACCCAGGGAAGAGCAGACTGACCCCACTCTGTCAATGTAACACACCCAGGGAAGAGCAGACTGAACCCACTCTGTCAATGTAACCCAGCCAGTGAAGAGCAGACTGGCCCCTCTCCCTCCATGTAACTCACCCAGGGAAGAGCAGACTGACCCCTTTCTGTCAACGTTACACACCCAGGGAAGAGCAGACTGACCCCACTCTGTCAGTATAACACACCCAGGGAAGAGCAGACTGACCCCACTCTGTCATTCCAACACACCCAGGGAAGAGCAGACTGACCCCACTCTATCATTGTAACACACCAAGGGAAGAGCAGACTGACCTCACTCTGTCAATGTAACACACCCAGGGAAGAGCAGACTGACCCCATTCTGTCAATGTAACACACAGAGGGAAGAGCAGACTGACCCCACTCTGTCAATGTAGCTCACCCAGGGAAGAGAAGATTGCCCCCCCTTTGTCAATGTAACACACCCAGGGGAGACCAGAGTGACCCCTCTATCTCAATGTAACTCACCTAGGGAAGAGCAGACTGACCCCACTCTGTCAAAGTAACACACTCAGGGAAGAGCAGACTGTCCCCACTCTGTCAAAGTAACACACTCAGGGAAGAGCAGACTGACCTCACTCTGTCAATGTAACACAGCCAGGGAAGAGCAGACTGTCCCCACTCTGTCAAAGTAACACACTCGGGGAAGTGCAGACTGACCCCACTCTGTCAATGTAACACACCCAGGGATGAGCAGACTGACCCAACCCTGTCAATGTAACACACCCAGGGGAGAGCAGACTGACCCCACTCTGTCAATGTAACACACCCAGGGAAGAGCAGACTGAACCCACCCTGTCAATGTAACACACCCAGGGAAGAGCAGACACACCCCACTCTGTCAATGTAACATACTCAGGGAATAGCAGTCTGACCCCACTCTGTCAATGTATCACCCCCAGGGGAGAGCAGACTGAAACAACCCTGTCAATGTAACTCACCCAGGGAAGAGCAGACTGACCTCACTCTGTCAAAGTAACACACCGCGGGAAGAGCAGACTGACCCCACTCTGTCAATGTAACACACCCAAGGAAGAGCAGTCTGACCCCACTCTGTCAATGTTCCGCACCCAGGGAAGAGCAGACTGACCCCACTCTGTCAATGTACCATACCCAGGGAAGAGCAGACTGAACCCACGCTGTCAAAGTAACACACTCAGGAAGAACAGACTGACCCAACTCTGTCAATGAAACACACCCAGGGAAGAGCCGACTGACCCCACTCTGTCAATGCAACACACCCAGGGAAGAGCAGACTGACCCCACTCTATCATTGTAACACACCCAGGGAAGAGCAGACTGACCTCACTCTGTCAATGAAACACACCCAGGGAAGAGCCGACTGACCCCACTCTGTCAATGCAACACACCCAGGGAAGAGCAGACTGACCCCACTCTATCATTGTAACACACCCAGGGAAGAGCAGACTGACCTCACTCTGTCAATGTAACACACCCAGGGAAGAGCAGACTGACCCCACTCTGTCAAAGTAACACACTCGGGGAAGTGCAGACTGACCCCACTCTGTCAATGTAACACATCCATGGAAGAGCAGACTGACCCCACCCTGTCAATGTAACACACCCAGGGAAGAGCAGACTGACACCACTCTGTCAATGTAACACACCCAGTGAAGAGCAGACTGAACCCACCCTGTCAATGTAACACACCCAGGGAAGAGCAGACTGACCCCACCCTGTCAATATAACACACCCAGGGAAGAGCAGACACACCCCACTCTGTCAATGTAACATACTCAGGGAATAGCAGTCTGACCCCACTCTGTCAATGCATCACACCCAGGGGATAGCAGACTGAACCAACCCTGTTAATGTAACTCACCCAGGGAAGAGCAGACTGACCTCACTCTGTCAATGTAACACACCGCGGGAAGAGCAGACTGACCCCACTCTGTCAATGTAACACACCCAAGGAAGAGCAGCCTGACCCCACTCTGTCATTGTAACACAGCCAGGGAAGAGCAGGCTGACCCCTCTCTGTCAATGTAACTCACCCAGGGAACAGAAGATTGACCTCACTCGGTCAATGTAACATACCCAGGGAAGAGCAGACTAACCCCACTCTGTCAATGTAACACACCCAGGGAAGAGCAGACTGACCCCACTCTGTCAATGTCACACACCCAGGGAAGAGCAGACTGACCTCACTCTGTCAATGTCACGCACCCAGGGAAGAGCAGACTGACCCCACTCTGTCAATGTAACACACCCAGGGAAGAGCAGATTTACCCCACTCTGTCAATGTAACAGACCCAGGGAAGAGCAGACTGACCCCACTCTGTCAATGTAACACACCCAGGGAAGAGCAGACTGACCGCACTCGGTCAATGTAACCCACCCAGGGAAGAACAGACTGACCCCACTCTGTCAATGTAAGACACCCAGGGGAGAGCAGACCTACCCCACTCTGTCAATGTAACACACCCAGGGAAGAGCAGACTGACCTCACTCTGTCAATGTAACACACCCAGGGAAGAGCAGACAGAGCCCGTTCTGTCAATGTAACCCACCCAGGGAAGAACAGACTGACCCCACTCTTTCAATGTAACACACCTAGGGAAGAGCAGACTGAACCCACTCTGTCAATGTAACCCAGCCAGTGAAGAGCAGACTGACCCCTCTCCCTCCATGTAACTCACCCAGGGAAGAGCAGACTGACCCCATTCTGTCAATGTAACCCACCCAAGGAAGAGCAGACTGACCACACTCAGTCAATGTAACCCTCCCAGGGAAGAGCAGACTGACCCCACTCTGTCATTATCACAGACCCTGGGAAGAGCAGACTCACCCAACTCTGTCAATGTAACACACCCAGTTAAGACCAGAGTGACCCCTCTATCTCAATGTAACTCACCTAGGGAAGAGCAGACTGACCCCACTCTGTCAAAGTAACACACTCAGGGAAGAGCAAACTGACCTCACTCTGTCAATGTAACACACCCAGGGAAGAGCAGACTGTCCCCACTCTGTCAATGTAACACACCCAGGGAAGAGCAGACTGACCCCACTCTGTCAATGTAACACACCCAGGGAAGAGCAGACTGACCCCTCTCCCTCCGTGTAACTCACCCAGGGAATAGCAGACTGACCCCACTCTTTCAATGTAACACACCCAGGTAAGAGCAGTCTGACCCCACTCTGTTAATGTAACACACCCAGGGGAGAGCTGACTGACCCCTCTCTCTCCATGTAACTCACCCAGGGAAGATAGACTGACCCCACTCTGTCCATGTAACACACCCAGGGAAAAGCAGACTGACCCCACTCTGTCAATGTAACACACGCAGGGAAGAGCAGACTGACCCCACTCTGTCAATGTAACACACCCAGGGAAGAGCAGACTGACCCCACTCTGACAATGTAACCCACCCAGGGAAGAGCAGACTGACCCCACTCTGTCAATGTAACACACCCAGGGAAGAGCAGACTGACCCCACTCTGTCAGTGTAACACACCCAGGGAATAGCAGACTGACCCCACTCTGTCAATGTAACACACCCAGGGAAGAGCGGACTGACACCACTCTGTCAATGCAACCCACCCAGTGAAGAGCAGACTGACCACTCTCCCTCCATGTAACTCACCCAGGGAAGAGCAGACTGACCCCATTCTGTCAATGTAACCCACCCAGGGAAGAGCAGACTAACCGCACTCAGTCAATGTAACCCACCCAGGGAAGAGCAGACTGACCCCACTCTGTCATTATCATAGACCCAGGGAAGAGCAGACTCACCCAACTCTGTCAATGTATCACACCCAGGGGAGACCAGAGTGACCCCTCTATCTCAATGTAACTCACCTAGGGAAGAACAGACTGACCCCACTCTGTCAAAGTAACACACTCAGGGAAGAGCAGACTCTTCCCAACTCTGTCAAAGCAACACACTCAGGGAAGAGCAGACTGACCTCACTCTGTCAATGTAACACACCCAGGGAAGAGCAGACTGTCCCCACTCTGTCAATGTAACACACCCAGGGAAGAGCAGACTGACCCCACTCTGTCAATGTAACACACCCAGGGAAGAGCAGACTGACCCCTCTCCCTCCGTGTAACTCACCCAGGGAAGATCAGACTGACCCCACTCTTTCAATGTAACACACCCAGGGAAGAGCAGACGGACCCCACTCCATCAATGTAACACACCCGGGGAAGAGCAGACTGACCCCACCCTGTCAATGTAACGCACCCAGGGAAGAGTAGACAGACCCCACTCTGTCAATGTAACACACCCAGGGAAGAGCAGACTGACCCCACTCTATCAAAGTAACACAACCAGGGAAGGGCAGACTGACCCGACTCTGTCAATGTAACATACTCAGGGAATAGCAGTCTGAACCCACTCTGTCAATGTATCACACCCAGGGGAGAGCAGACTGACCCCACCCTGTCAATGTAACTCACCCAGGGAAGAGCTGACTGACCTCACTCTGTCAATGTAACACAGCGCGGGAAGAGCAGACTGACCCCACTCTGTCAATGTAACACACCCAAGGAAGAGCAGTCTGACCCCACTCTGTCATTGTAACACAGCCAGGGAAGAGCAGACTGACCCCTCTCGGTCAATGTAACTCACCCAGGGAACAGAAGATTGACCTCACTCGGTCAATGTAACATACGCAGGGAAGAGATGACTAACCCCACTCTGTCAATGTAACACACCCAGGGAAGAGCAGACTGACCCCACTCTGTCAATGTAACACACCCAGGGAAGAGCAGACAGACCCCACTCTGTCAATGTCACGCACCCAGGGAAGAGCAGACTGACCGCACTCTGTCAATGTAACACACCCAGGGAAGAGAAGATTGATCCCACTGTGTCAGTATAACACACCCAGGGAAGAGCAGGATGACCCCACTCTGTCAATTTAAAACACCCAGGGAAGAGCAGACTGACCCCACTCTGTCAGTATAACACACCCAGGGAAGAGCAGACTGACCCCACTCTGTCAATGTCACACACCCAGGGAAGTGCAGACTGACCCCACTCTGTCAATGTAAGACACACAGGGAAGAGTAGACTGACCCCACTCTGTCAATGTAACACACCCAGGGAAGAGCAGACTGACCCCACTCTGTCAATGTAAAACACCCAGGGAAGAGCAGACTGACCCCTTTCTGTCAACGTTACACAACCTGGGAAGATCAGACTGACCCAACTCTGTCAATGTAACACATTCTGGGAAGAGCAGACTGACCCCACTCTGTCATTCCAACACACCCAGGGAAGAGCAGACTGACCCCACTCTATCATTGTAACACACCCAGGGAAGAGCAGACTGACCTCACTCTGTCAATGTAACACACCCAGGGAAGAGCAGACTGACCCCATTCTGTCAATGTAACACACAGAGGGAAGAGCAGACTGACCCCACTCTGTCAATGTAACTAACCCATGGAAGAGAAGATTGCCCCCCCTTTGTCAATGTAACACACCCAGAGGAGACCAGAGTGACCCCTCTATCTCAATGTTACTCACCTCGGGAAGAGCAGACTGACCCCACTCTGTCAAAGTAACACACTCAGGGAAGAGCAGACTGTCCCCACTCTGTCAATGTAACACACCCAGGGAAGAGCAGACTGACCGCACTCGGTCAATGTAACCCACCCAGGGAAGAACAGACTGACCCCACTCTGTCAATGTAAGACACCCAGGGGAGAGCAGACCTACCCCACTCTGTCAATGTAACACACCCAGGGAAGAGCAGACTGACCTCACTCTGTCAATGTAACACACCCAGGGAAGAGCAGACAGAGCCCGTTCTGTCAATGTAACCCACCCAGGGAAGAACAGACTGACCCCACTCTTTCAATGTAACACACCTAGGGAAGAGCAGACTGAACCCACTCTGTCAATGTAACCCAGCCAGTGAAGAGCAGACTGACCCCTCTCCCTCCATGTAACTCACCCAGGGAAGAGCAGACTGACCCCATTCTGTCAATGTAACCCACCCAAGGAAGAGCAGACTGACCACACTCAGTCAATGTAACCCTCCCAGGGAAGAGCAGACTGACCCCACTCTGTCATTATCACAGACCCTGGGAAGAGCAGACTCACCCAACTCTGTCAATGTAACACACCCAGTTAAGACCAGAGTGACCCCTCTATCTCAATGTAACTCACCTAGGGAAGAGCAGACTGACCCCACTCTGTCAAAGTAACACACTCAGGGAAGAGCAGACTCTTCCCACTCTGTCAAAGTAACACACTCAGGGAAGAGCAAACTGACCTCACTCTGTCAATGTAACACACCCAGGGAAGAGCAGACTGTCCCCACTCTGTCAATGTAACACACCCAGGGAAGAGCAGACTGACCCCACTCTGTCAATGTAACACACCCAGGGAAGAGCAGACTGACCCCTCTCCCTCCGTGTAACTCACCCAGGGAATAGCAGACTGACCCCACTCTTTCAATGTAACACACCCAGGTAAGAGCAGTCTGACCCCACTCTGTTAATGTAACACACCCAGGGGAGAGCTGACTGACCCCTCTCTCTCCATGTAACTCACCCAGGGAAGATAGACTGACCCCACTCTGTCCATGTAACACACCCAGGGAAAAGCAGACTGACCCCACTCTGTCAATGTAACACACGCAGGGAAGAGCAGACTGACCCCACTCTGTCAATGTAACACACCCAGGGAAGAGCAGACTGACCCCACTCTGACACCACACCCTCCGTGTCTAAATAACCTGCAGAAGCTAAGCCTTCCTGTATCTATAAACATCTTCAGTCACGACTACCCTCCATATGTTTTTCCAATCTGTACAACCCACTTTATCTCTGTACTCAGCTCCATTCACCTGAAACATTCCTGTCTGTGTAAAACACCCCATCCTACCAACATCCTTATCCCTGTAACCTGCTCCATTCCTCCCAACCTCCCCAGCTCCATGAAATCCCTGTAGGGCCTACAGCTCTCCAGATTTCTGTAACCTCCTGTGGCTCTATACACCTTCCTCCCTGTGAAACCACCTCCAGTCCCCAAAAACCCTCTGTCTCTGTTACTTCATACGACCTTAGCAACGCCTCCTCTTTGTGTTTCTTCATTCAGACCCCATCCTCTCCAGCTTCCCAAAACTTTTTCCTGCTATCATAAACCCTCGCTATTCAGAACATAGAATAGGACAGCCCAGTACAAGCCCTTCAGCCCTCGATATTGTGATGACCTTTTATCCTACTCTTAAGACTAAACTAACCTGCATACCCTACGTTTTACTATAATCGCTGTGCTTATGCAAGAGTTGCTTAGATGTCCATAATGTGTCTGAATCTACTACCACGGCTGGCAGTCCATTCCACGCACCCACCACACTCTGTGAAATAACTTACCTCTGACATCTAAGCTAAATCTTCTGCCAATTACCTTAAACATATGTCCACTTTTGATAGCCATTTTGCCATAGGAAGTTGTCTCTGGTTATCCACGCAATCGATGCCTCTCATTACCTTGCACACCTCTATCATGTTACCATTCTTCCTTCTTCACTCCGATCAGAAAAGCCTGAGCTTCTACAACCTAACTTCAATGGACATGCCCTCCAGTCGCGGCAGCATCTTGCTAAGTATCCTCTGCACTGTCTTTAAAGCTTCCACATCCTTCCTATAATGAGGTGAACAGAACTGTTCAGAGTATTCCAAGTGTGGTGTAACTGGGGCTCTATAGAACTGCAGCAAAACCTGGATCTCTTCAACTCAATCCCCTGCTAATGAAAGCCAACACAGCATACGCCTTCTTAACACCCTCTCTACTTGAGTAGTAACTTCAGGGACACAGGAACCCTCTTTTTGTGCACACTGCTAAGGATCCTGCCTTTAACCATGTAAAGATTTTTTTTCTAAGAATCCTCCAATCTGAAACCATCCCTATCTTTGTAACTTTCTCCAGTCCCTACAATACTCTTATACTGTGAAACCTCCTCATGTCCCTATATTCCTAATGTCTGCAAAATCCTCCAGTCCCGAGATTCCTCCCTAACTCTGTAAATGCCACCGGCCTCCAGTGCCCTTTCTGGGGAACAGTGCAGAGGAAGGAAGAGTTTTAGAACCCGGGCCATGTTACAGAGGTAGGAAGGGCTGCAGAACCTGGAGGATGGTACTAATGTAGGAAAAGACGTTGGTCCTGTAGGAGTGTAGAGGAAGCGGGATTCACAGAGCCTGCAAGATGGAACCAAGAATGGGTTGTGGAACCTGAAGGATATTATGATTTGAACTATAGATCATTTCTGATTGAACCATTCAGCCCCTCTTTGAGTCAAAGAGATGTACAGCATGGAAACAGACCCTTCGGTCCAACCCGTCCATGCCAACCAGATATCCCAACCCAATCTAGTCCCACCTACCAGCATCTGGTCCATATTCTTGCAAACTCTTCCTATTCCTATATCTATCTGGATGTCTTTGTATCAACCTCCACCACTTCCTCTGGCAGCTCATTCCATACACGTACCACCCTCTGCGTGAAAAAAATTACCCTTAAGTCTCTTTTATATCTTTCCCCTCTAACCAGAAACCTATGCCCTACAGTTCTGGACTCCCACACCCAAGGGTAAAGACTTTGTGTCTCCACCCTCTCCATGCCCCTCATGATTTTATAAACCTGTGTAAGGTCACCCCTCAGCCTTCAACGCTCTGGGAAAAACAGTCCCAGCCTGTTCAGCCTCTCTCTATAGCTCAAACCCTCCAATCCTGGCAACCTTCTTGTAAAAAGTTTCTGAGCCGTTTCAAGTTTCACGACATCCTTCCGATAGGAAGGTGACCAGAATTGCCCACAATATTCCAAAAGTGACCTAACCAATGTCCTGTACAGCCACAACATGATCTGCCAACTCCTGTGCTCAATACTCTGACCAATAAAAGAAAGCATACCAAATGCCTTCTTCACTATCCTACCTACCTCCGACTCTGCGTTCAAGGAGCTCTGAACCTGCACTCCAATATCTCTATGTTCAGCAACACTTCGTCAGACCTAACGACTAAGAGTGTAAGTCCAGCAAAGATTTGCTTTTGCAAAAGGCAGCACCTCGCATATATCTGAATTAATCTCCATCTGCCACTTCTCAATCCATTTGCCCATCTGATCAAGATCCCATTGTTATCGGATGTAACATTTTTCACTGACCACTACACCTCTAATTTTGTTGTCAACTGAACACTTACAAACAATACCTCTTATGCTCACATCCAAATCATTTATGTAGACAATGCTAAGTATTGGACCCAGCACTGATCCTTCTGTCACTCCACTGGTCACAGGCCTCCAGTTTGAAAACCAACCTTCCCCCACCAGCCTCGGTCGTCTACCTTTGAGCCAGTTCTGTACCAATTGGCTAGTTCTCCCTGTATTCCGTGAGATGTAACCTTGCTAACCAGTCTCCCATGGGGAACCTTGTTGAACGCCTGACTGAAGTCCATATAGATCACATCCACTGTTCTGCTCTCATCAATCCTCTATGTTACTTCGTCAAAAATCTCAATCAAGTTTGAGAGACATTATTTCCCACTTGCAAAGCAAGGTTGACTATCCCTAATCAGTCCTTTCCTTTCCAAAAACATGTACATCCTATCCCTTACGATTCCCTCCAACAACTTGCACATCGATGTCAGGCTCAACAATCTATAGTTTCCTGGATTTTCTTTACTGCCTTCCTTAAATAGTAGCAACACGATAGCCAATCTCCAGTCTCCTGGTTCTGATGTCCTGTTTCTAGAGATCTTTACCGGAATGGCTGCGCACAGCTTCAAATTGCCAGGCTGGGAGATGTGAATTCCGTTATGAATCTATTTGCCCGTTCTGTCTGTGTGCCTGTTACTGACCTGGTGGTGCTTTGGTAGAAAGCACTCTCTGTAACCTCCAGATCTATGTTACTGACCAGATGTCACCTCATCAAAGCCTTAATTTGGAATGTTCTTTATTTTAATATTTTTAAATGGCAGTTTTGTGAGATGCAGGAATTGAGGAGATGTCATTTTTGAAAGAATGCAAATTTTGTCATTGACCCTGACCCATGCAATGGGGATTCGTGGATTCTGTTATTCTCTGCAGACTATCACTCAGAGGACTGTATCACCAGGGAATCTGAGTGCAGATGGTCTTTGCTTGGTAGAATGTGAATTTACCAGTTTATGTCGACTAGGACACAATGTTTCTGGAAATGTACAACTGTGTAAATACTTCACCGACTGGTTCAGGGGTGAGTTCACTGGGCTCTGAGCACCAGGAATGGGGAAACCTCATGCTGCTTGCATGTGGAGCTTGGCACCAGACTGGGTGAGAGCAGCTCCCTGAGTAAATGACAGGTAAGGAGCTTGGGATCCTTCTGCTGTGTTTGACCTTGTGCCATATCGTTATCCCCCTCTCATGAGTGAGCTTGACATGTTCTCCAGTCCTGGCACTGTCTACTCCCTATAAACCCTTCTTGCTGTTGAACATCTCCCTTCTCTCCCACTCCCTCCAGCCCTTCCAACCTGACCTTCGTCTCATATCTCCTGCAGTCCCAAACAACCTTGCTCTTTGTTATTGCATTGCTTTTCTTTGAGCTGTGTGGGAACAAACCTGAAGTAAGTTTGGGCCATTGGGAGAAAAAGACATGTCCCTGTTCTCCATCTTTGTCAAACAGAGTCTCGTTGTCTGCCTCTCTCCCATAAGGAGAAGGAAGCATCCTTTCAGCATCCACCTGTCCATTCCCCTGATGATCTGTACATTTTAATGAGGAAGAATGTCCTCCTGATGACCCTCAGTGGCACAGCACCGAAGTGACCTGTTTATGTTCTATAATTTTTGCGACCACTTCCTTTTGCTCTGTCCCTCCATCATTCTGAAACCTCCCCCAGTCTCCAAACCACTAGTTACTGAGAATTCTCCTACCCTCTATCTCCGTAAACTCCCCACATTCCTACAATCCTCCTTGTCTGTAAGAACCCCTCCAGCTCCTACAGTCCAACCAAATTATTGCATCTCCTCCAGCCCTCACCATCTCCGTATGTTCCAGTCACTACATTTCTCCATGCATCTGTAAACCCCTCCAGCCCCTCCAAATCTACCTATCTTTCTAAAGTCCAACAGTTCAAAAACCATCCCTCTACATGGAACTTCCACCAGAGACCACTGGCCACCATATCTCTGTAATCCCCTGAGCGTCTCTTTCTCTCTGTTCCCAGCTTCAGTCCCTATAACTCTACTTCCATGTACAACATCATCAGGTCCCTGCAATCCTCCCGAACTGTGGAACCTCCAAAAGACCTTACAATTCTATCTCAGTCTCTTAACTGCCTGCAGTGATTTGAAACTATGGCAATTAAAGTCAGAGAATCATAGAGATGTACAGCATGGAAACAGGCCCTTTGGTCGAACTTGTCCTTGACAGTCCAGTCGCACCAATCAGCACCTGGCCCATCTCCCTCTAAACCCTTCCTATTCATGTACCCATCCAGATGTCTTTTAAGTGTTGCAATTGTACTAGCATCCACCACTTCTTCTGGCAGCTCATTCCAAACACGTACCACCCCCAGTGTGAAAAAAATGATCCTTAGGTCTCTTTTATATCTTTCCCCTCTCACCCTAAACCTATGTCCTCTAGTTCTGGACACCCGACCCCAGGGAAAATACTTTGTCTATTTATCCTATCCATGCCCCTCATGATTTTATAAACCTCTATAAGGTCACCCCTCAACCTCTGACGCTCCAGGGAAAGCAGCCCCACCCCGTTCAGCCTTCCCCTGTAGCTCAAATCCTCCACCCATGGCAAAATCATTTGAAATCTTTTCTGAACCCATTCAAGTTTCACAATATCCTTCCGATAGGAAGGAGACCAGAATTGCACACGGTATTCCAAAAGTAGCCTAACAATGTCCTGTACAGCCGCAACATGACCTCCCAACTCCTGTGCTCAATACTCTGACCAATAAAGGAATGCATACCAAGTGCCTTATTTGCTATCCAATCGACCTGTGACTCTACTTTCAAGGACCTCTGTATTTCATTTGAAAAATTGGATAGTCAGATAGAGTGGTCCGAGGTCTTGTGGGTAAAACTAGTTCAGTCGAAGCTGTTAGGCAGAGCCAGTGAGGTATTTGCAGCGCTGTCTCCTGAGTGGTCAAGAGATGATGCACATATCAAACAGGGTATTTTAAGTGCTTATGGATTAGTACTAGAGGCGTATCGACAGTGGTTCAGAAACATAAAGAAGGAACCAGGACAGACTTATGTAGAGTTCTAAAGCATTAAACATATTAATCTTTCTGCAACATCTCCAGTCTCCATGCCCCTCCCTATCATGTTGAGCTGCTCCAACCACCCCCCCCCCCCAACAAGCTTTCCTGCCTGTGTGCACCATCAAGTTGATACAACCCTTTTCATTTCTGTCGTGTCCTGCAGACCCGTTTTATGAATTCTGCCAATCACTAATACTCTCCCTCTCAATGTAAATACCTCCAGTCTTTACAATCCCCTTTACTTTGCAGCCCCCACCAGACCCGAAAGCCATCGCTATCTGTGAAAGCTCCTTCAGGTCTATATCTTCCAATGTGCTGAAACCTGCTCTCACCATTGCAACCCCCATTATTTGCCAATGTTGTGGAGTCTCTAAAACCATCCCTATCAGTTTAATCTCCTCCACTGCATACAACACTCCCAATCTATGTAATCATTTCAATTCCTTCAGTTCCTATATACCTATGTATTGGTGTGACTGCTTTGTGGCCATTGTATCCTCGTTTATATCTTCAGAAGGCTCTGCTCGCTGTAGCACATCCTATGCTCATAAGTGAATCTGGTCTCTCACAAGCCTCTCTGTGACTCTCTCGTCGAGTCTCTATAAGCTTCCCTATCCCTGTCGTAACTTGCAGCATGCACAGCACTCACTCTCTCTGAAGTACATTCCAGAGCATAAAATCATCTCTCCTTTCAAGTTTATTCAGTCCACAATTTCCTCCCTATCCGTGCAACATTCTCCAGTCTATATCATCTTCAATGTGCTTGCAACATTCTCCAATCCATACCACCCTCCCTTTCCCTGTAATATTTTCCAGTCCATACCATCCTCCCTATCACTGTGATATTCTCCAGATACCACAACTGTTGCTAAATGTACCACATCCTGGAATCATGCGAATGTTTCTACACCCTGATCAGTATAGTCCATGTAACGATCCACAACCCTATACACGTCACTATCTTTGGAATCTAATCAAAGACACTTTATCTCTATAACTTCCTTCAAACAATAAAATGTTTTCTCCTGTGAACGTTCGCTAGCAACTGTAGCTATGCTTAACCCTGCAACATTGTCGCGTCCCCAAACATCTCTCCCACTCTGTGACCTCTAACCATCCCTCAAAGGCCCCCTCTCGGTGACACGCGCCATGCATTTGCAACAAGGCAGATGGAATGACAGCAGTAACTGAAGAGAACAGATATGATCGAACTGTTATTGTGGAGGTGTGGCTGCAGAACGATCATGGCTGGGATGTGATTATTGAGGGGTTGTATGGATTTAGGCAGGATCAGGAAAAAAAAAACAAACAAGGTCCCGTTTTGTTGTGAAGAAAGGATGCAGTCAGTGTATTAGTGAGACAGCCAATTTAATCTGGAATTAAAATATAGAGTCATTTTGAATCGACAGCTTCCAAATAGCAAGAGAAATCTGGAAGATCAAATCACAATCCATGGAATCAATGGTCATTGGTAAGTTGGATACAATATTTTCTTGGTGATAGTAGATAGAGGCATGTGGAGTGATCAATTTCTGATTGGACGTCTGTGGCCAATGCTGTTTCACAAGGATCAGTGCTGCGATGTCTGTGTGTCATTTATATCTGTGATTCAGATGAAAAGGCCAGCAGTTTGAGTGGTAATTTTACAGACGACATTTGGAAAGGGATAGTTAGGGGAATTGTGGATAGTGAGGAAGAGTGTTAAAGGTTGCAGCAGTGTGAAGATCAGCTGGAACTTTGGGCAGAGAAAGGGCAAATCGAATTTCATCGGGACAAGTGTGAAGTGATGCATTTATGAAGTCAAATGGAAGAGAGAATTACACCAATTGACTGATTGGAAACATTGATAAAACAGGCGACATTGGATGCAAATCCGTAGCTACCTGAAAATAACAACACAGCAGAATGTGGTTGTAAAGGAGGCGTATGGCATGCTTCCTGTCATTGGTCGCAGTATTGACCAATATTAAGTATTAAGTTCAGATATTTGCATGTCATGTTCTGACTGAATGAAACTTCATTCGGCCATGTTGTGTGTCGGTCTCATCGCCACACTATAGAAGGATGTGGAGGTTTTGGGGAGGTTACAACAGAGGTTTGGCAGAATATTGCCTGGATGAGAATGTGTTTACTGTCAGGAGTTTAGACACAGTTGGATTGTCTTGCGAGAGTATTGTCGCCTGAGGTATGACCTGGTACAGATATATAGCATTAGGAGACATGGATTGTGTGGATAGTTGGAATCCTTCTTCCAATGTTGAAATCTCAAATACTAGGGCACCTCAGTTTAAGGTGAGAGTGAGAAGTTTTAAGTGAGATGAATGAGGCCAGTTGTCTTTACTGAGAGGGTGGAAGCTGCTCAAGAAGTGGGAGAGGTGGCAATGAGAGTAAAGTTTTGAAGTGACATTTAGACAGAAACATGAACAGGCCTAGAATAAAGGGATATCGCCCATGTGCTGGCAGATGGGATGAGTTTAGAATAGCATCATGGTCAGCACAGCCATGGTGGGCCGAAGGGCCTATTACTCTGTTGTACTGTTCGAGTTTCTAACTTCATGGCATCTACCCTGTCAAAACCCCTCAGAATCCTGGATGTTTCATTCAATTTATCTCCTAGTCTTCAAAACACCTATTAGGTTCAAGGTGAATCGACTCCACCTCTTCTCATTGGAAAATCCCGCCATCTCCAGGATCAGCCGAAAGAACTTTCCCTGGCCTGCCTCCAATACAAGAATATCTTTTCTTAGGGCACGCATACTATTCATTACAATCTAGGTGTGGTTTGACTTGTACCTTGCATCGTTTTAACTAGACCTCCCTATATTTAGACTCCATTCCCTCTGTAATAAATGGCAGCATTTGATCTGCCTTCTCTATTACCTGCTGACACTGTAAACTACCTTTTACAGAATGCTCCACAAGGATTCCCATAATCCTTTACGCAGTCAGTCTGAAACCAAACGGTGTCAGCCTGACAGTAAGTCGGGGACGTGCTGGAATGTGTTATAAAGGATATGGCAAAAAACGATAACTGGATGCTTAGAAACAATGGGAGAGGCATGATGTTATAAAAGGGGAATATTTTTAAATTTGTTGTATTCTATATTTTGGTGTGACCATAAATGGCAGAATAGTTAAATCTGGGGGAGGCTAGTAGCGCTAGAGGAATATTTGAAATTCCAGAAGCATTTTGACAAGATTCAACAAGGGCTAAGAATTAGCTGGGGAGAGAATAGGGCCCTTGAAAGATCAATGAGGCTGTCTGTGTAGAATCACTGCTGATGGGTGAGATACTGAACAAATATTTTGCATTAGGATTTAATGCCAGTTCAAGAACAACAAGGCTGCTGGAACAGACGGTGTCCCTGCTGAGGTATTGAAATGCGGAGGCACAGAGCCTTTGCAGCTACTCCAGGTCCTGAGCCATCATAACTCTCCACTCCAGAGAGACGAGGCAGCACAAGCCAGGGATGGAGACTTGGATTTTCCAGATTTCTGTGGGACTCAGGGCCATGCTCCATGTGTAACCCTCACTGCACCAGTCTAATTTCCCATTCTGTCTATTTCTCTGTCTCCAGTAGTTACTCGGGAAGTTCCTGACACAATAGACTTCCCAGCTGCTGGGTGTCTCATTGAAAATGGTCGGTCAGCCAGAGCAACAAAGGGCAGGGAGATCTGGAGCCTTCAATAAATCCTGCAGTGAAGTAAGGTCACTCACAGTGCACAGCGCAGAGAGCAATGAGAGGGCTCCAAACATCGGCAAACAAGACATGACATAGTTACAGTGTTGGAGGGGTAGCACAGTTCACACACACCCCAGGTTCAATCACCACTCCTACTTTAACTTACGTTGCACTGAGACAGCATCGGGAATTCAGCGTTATCAATCCAGACCTGTGCTGTCTTCGTGAGCATTCGTACAACAGAGGGGAAAGCAGGCTCCCACAAGAGTGTGGAATGCTGCCTGAGATCTTTCTGTTCTGTGTTCCCTCTCCAACACTGTATCTATGGCATTAGATTAGGTTAGATTACTTACAGTGTGGAAACGGGCCCTTCAGCCCAACAAGTCCACACCAACCCACCGAAGTGCAACCCACCCTTACCCCTACACTTACCCCTTCACCTAACACCTCGGGCAATTTAGCATGGCCAATTCACCTGACCTGCACATCTTTGGACTGTGGGAGGAAACCGGAGCACCCGGAGGAAACCCACGCAGACACGGGGAGAATGTGCAAACTCCACACAGTCAGTCGGCTGAGGCATGTCTGATGGACCAATCTCTTCAATAATTTCTAACTCCTACATTAGTTCCCATCTCTGTAACCTCCTCCATTCCCTATAGTCCCTCCCCATATTTGAAATGAGCTGCATTCCAGACTACCATCCCTATCGCTGGAACTTGCTTCAGTGTCTAAAACATGCCTTACTGGAGAGTCTCCTCTTCCAGTAACTTGATACAGAGTCATGCAGCATGGAAACACAACCTCAGTCCGATTAGTCCATGCTGGCCAGGTTTCCCAAACTGAACGAGACTCATTTGCCTGCGTCTGGCCCATATCCCTTCAAACCTTCTCCTCTCCATGTTCCTGCCCAAATGTCTTTTCCATGTTGTAATTGTTCTGGTTTCTCCCATGTGGCCCTGGCATTCCTTTCCATCTATGCACCTTCCTCTGTGGATAATGTTGCACCTCAGCTCCCTCTTTGCTCTCTCGCCTCACGTTTATGCTTCTACTTTTGGACTCACCTACCCTTGGCTATTCACCTTCCTCATCAAGCGCATGGTTTTATAAACCTTTATAAGATCAACCTGTAGCCTCCTCTGCCCAAGGGAAATATTGAGGACAATGTTACAAAGGTCTCCAACCTATGTACTCAATGCTCTGATCCATAAAGGTAAGTGTGCCAAATGCCGCTTTCCCCACCCTGTCCATCTGTGAAACCACTTCCAAGGAATAGTGTAACTGCACCCCTTGGACTCTCTCTGTTCGACAACACTGCCCAGGGCTCTACCATTAACTGTGATCATTCTCCCTGGTTTGTCTTAACAAGATCCAACACCTGATTTTAAACTTTACCTTTCATTCCTTGGTCTACTGGCCCAGTTGGTCAAGATCCCCTTTGGTAACTGTATTCGCCGCCCTCTATAAAATTAATTGGATCATCTACAAACTTAGGAACAATGACTCTTATATTCTCAACCAAATCATTTATTTAGATGATGCACATCAGTGGTTCCAGCCCTAATCATTATAGCACCCCGCTGGTCACAGGCCTCCAGTCCGAACAACAACCCTCTCCCATCACCCCTGTCTCCTACTGTCAAGCTGATTTTGTGTACAGACGGCTAGCCCTCCTTGGTCCCATGTGATCTAACCTTACAAACCAGCATATCATGCTAAATCCTGTCAAAGACCCTTTTGACGTTAGTGTAGACAATGTATGGTCACCACTTTAACAACAATCAAGTTAGTGAAACCTGACTTTGTCTGCACAAAGCCGTGCTGACTATCTTTCATCAATCCTTGCCTTTTTAAATACATGTGACTCCTGTCTGGCTGAGTCACTCCACAACTTACCCACCACTGATATTGGGCTAATTGGTCTTTAGTTCCATGGTTTTCCATCACAGCCTTTCTTAAATAATGGAACAAAACTATATTCTTGTCATAGTCGTACAGCGTAGAAACTGACTCTTCAGTTGAAACAAACCATAATCTCAAAGTAAACTCGTCCCAGCTGCCTGTTGCTGGCCCATATCCCTCCAAACCATTCCCATTCATGCACTTATCCAAATGTCTTTTAAACGTTGAAACTGTACCCACATCCACCCCTTCCTCAGGAAGTTCATTCCACGCTCAAACCACCCTCTGCATAAGAATTTGCCTCTTATATCCTTTTGTTTGTAACATCTCTGTCCTCTAGCCTTAAAAATGTGTCTCCTCTTCTTGAGACTCCCTCATTCTGGGAAAAGGCAAATGCCATTAACTCTATCTATATCCCTCATCTTTTTCATAAACTTCCAGAAGGTCATCACTCATTCTCCAGGTTCCAGTGAAAAAAAGACTCAGCCTATCCAAGCCATTTTTCAGAACTTAAGACTTCCAAACCCAGCAACATCCTGGTAAATCTCTTCTGAACCCCCTGCAGCTTAATAATATCCTCCCTGTAACTGGGCGATCAGAACTGGATGGAGTATTGCAGAACAGGCCTCACCAGTGTCTGTACAATCTCAACATGACGTCCCAAATCCTCCACTCAATGGACTGAGCAATAGTCAAACGTACCAAGAACCGTCTATTCCATCCTGTGATGCAAACTTCAAGAGTTATGTACCTGAACCCGGAGGTCCCTCTGCTCTAAAACACTAACCAAGGCCTGAACATTAATTGTATAAGCTCTACCCTTGTTTGATTTACCAAATGCATTACCTCGCATTTATTCAGATTGAATTTCAACTGCAGTTTTTCAGCCCATTCACCCATTTCATCAAGATGCCTTTGTAATCTCAAAAACCCTCCTTCACTGTCCATGATTCCAACCTCCAGCCTTCCAGCCAATCACACATGGTTGTCAATGGTACAAGTACCTTTGCTCGGGGCTCCACAATTTCTTCCCTAGCATTCCACAATGTCCTGTGATACACATAATCAGGTCCTGGGGCATTCCATACCTTTGTATTTTAAAATCTCCAGCACCACCTCTTCTATAGCATGCACTGTTTTCAAGTTGTAGAGACGTACAGCATGGAAACAGACCCTTCAGTCCCCAACTCGTCTAGGCTGACCAGAAGACCTAAACAAATCCATCCCAATTAATCAGCATTTGACCCATATACTGCTAAATCTGACTATTCATATACCCATCCAGATACCTTTTAAATGTTGTCATAGTATCAGTCTCTGTTACTTTCTCCCTCCTCTTGTTCCATACCCACATCACTGTATGCATGAAAAAGCTATCCCTTCGGTCCCTTTTAAACCTTTCTCCTCTAACCTCAAAACTATGCCCTCTCGTTTTCCCAACCCCTGGGAAAAGACCTTGACTGTTTACCCAATCCATGCCCTTCATGTTTATACGAACCTCTGTAGGGTCAACCCTTAGTCTTTGATGCTCCAGGGAAAATAACCACAGCTTATTCAGCAACAACCCTGGCAACATCTTATCAATCTTTTCTGAGCCCTTTCAAGTTTCACAACATCATTCCTGGAGCGGGGATACTGGAATTACAGAGAACTCCAATTGTGGTCTAACGTATTACTCTTCTTCCCTGAGTTGCCCAGTCTTTTTCCACAGCAAGTTCTTGAGTGCAAAATGTGTTTAGGGTCTTAGCCATATTCTACAGTTCCACACATTGATAGCCTCATTGATCTTTAAGGGCCCATATTTCGTCTCGTGTTACTCTTTTGCTCTTAATATATTTATGCAATCACTTTTGGATTCTCCTTATCCTTCTCTGTCAAAGTTATTTCATGTCCCCTTTCTGCATTCCTGATTTCCACCAAAAGTATACTCCTACAGCCCCTCTGATCCTCAGGGATTCCCTTGATCCAGCTGGCTATACCTGACATGTGCCCCCTTTTCCTTGACCAGACCCTCAATAGACAGCCAATATTTCCTAATGCTGTCAGCATTGACCTGCACCCAAATAGGAACATGCTGGCGCTGATCGCTCAAGTTATCTCACTTTTAAAATATTCTCACTTGCCATATTTCCTTTTCCCTGCAAATAGACTCCCCAATCACCTTTTGAAAGTTCCTGGCTGACACGACCAAAATTGGACTGGCTCCACTTTATAACTTGAACTTGTGGACCAGGCCTGTCCTTTTCCATAGCTGTTTTCAAACCTAATAGGACTGTGGTCACTTTAGCAAAATGCGTTCCCACTAACACCTCAGTCCCTTTCCCTACCTTGTTTCCCAAGGGGAGGTCAGGTTTTGCACCTTTCTCCAGTTGGTCCATTTACATACTGTTTGGGAGTTTTCTGGAACGCAATTACGAAATTTCTCTGTTCCTAACATTGAATAGTGGAAAGTTTAAAAACCCCTACCATCACAGTCTTATTATTATGATTGATATTTGAGATCTCCCGACATATTTGTTCCTCGGTCTGCCATGGATTATTCAGGGTCAATACACTCGTATCAAAGTGATGACCCATTCTTATTTCACAGTTCCTCCAACACAGTGGGTGATCCCACAGGAATGTCCTCTCTAAGTATTGCTATGATGTTTCATGCAATCAAAACCCACCACCACGCTTCCTTCCCCTCTCGCCACCCCTGCTGCTCTTGAACAAAGGACCCACATTAGATATCCTCCAGTCATTCGGCACTTTACCTGTGGCCAGCAAAGTATTAAATATATCCACCAGGGTCCCAACAATCTCCTCCCTTACATCCCATAGCAGCCTTGGATACATTTTATTGGGCACTGGGGATTTCTCCAGCTTTATGCCTGTGAAAACATTTAATATCTCCCCTTTATCGATCTTAATATGTTCTAGAGCCTCATCATCCCAACTGAAATCCCTGGCTACAAAGTCTTTCTCCTGTGTGAATACAGATGGGAAGTATTCATTGAAGACCTCACCTACTTCTTCTGGCTCCATGCACGGAATGTCCCTTTGGTTTCTATCAGGCCTCACTCTTTCCCCAGTAATCCTCTTATTCTATCTATACTGATAAAATACCTTGTGGCTTTTCCTTTCTAGAATCTGACAAGGATATTTTATGGCCATTGTTTTCCCCTCATTTCTAAAGACCCCCTTTCAGTCCCTAAACTTTTGGATGGCTTCGCCTGGTTTTATTACACTGTATTTTCTTTATCAATCTCACGATATCGCTTGATCAGTATTCGCTGGACTTTCTGCCTTTGCTATTCCCTCGTCAGGAACACACTGGCCCTGAATTCTAACTGTATCACTTTAACATACTCCCACTTTCCAAATATAGACCCAACTGCAGAAAGTCCTCCCAGTCCACATTTGCCAGATCCTCTCTAATAAGCGTGATACTGATAGGAGACTCAGTTGTGAGGGGGGGGCAGACAGGAGATTCTTTGGCTGCAGAAGACATCCCAGGATAGTGTGCTGCCTTCCGGGTACCAGAATGTCTCTGTGCGGTTAATGAACATTCTGAAGGGGAGGGTTAGTAGCCATTGGTCATTGTGCACATCAGTCCACATGACAGTGGTAGACAATGGGATGGGGTCCTGTGAAATGAGTATCAGGATTTCGGTGAGAGGTTTAAAAGGATGACCTCAAGGGAAGTGATCTACAGATTATTCCTAGTGCCACCTGCCCCGTTGAGGACTGAAATAGAAAGATAGGCCAGATAGATGTATGGCTGAGGAGCTGGGCGATGGGGTAATGTTTGGATCATTGAGATCTCTTCTAGGGTGGAAGTGACCTGTACAAGGGGCAACAGGTTTGACTTAACACAGAGGGGCACCAAGATCACTGCGAGGTAGATTTGTTAGTGTTACCTGGGGAGGGTTTAAACTAGGTTGGCAGGGACTCTGAGTAAGAGAGTTACCATTGGCCAGTCAGGGGAAAAATACGTCAGCCACCGAGAACAAGTTCCCTATTCTGGATATCCTGGCGCACAGTCAAGGGAGGGAAAAGACTACTGGTTTAACGTGCACTTATTTCAACACACGAGGCCTGACTGATAAGGCAGACGATCTCAGAGCATGGATTGGCTTTGGGGACTGGGATATTACAGCCATAACAGAAACATGGCTGAGAGAAGGGCAGGACTGGCAGATCACTGTTCCAGGATACAGAAGCTACAGGTCTGACAGAGTGAGTGAGATGGGTGAGTTGCACTTTTGATAAGGGAGGGCAGAACAACAGTGATTCGAAGGGATACTTTTAAGGGATCATCAAATGAGGCCATATGGTTAGAAGTTAGAAACAAAAAGGGGATGGACTCTGTTGGGACAGTGTTCTAGATTCCCAAAGAGCCAGCGGATACTAGAGGAGCACATGTGTAGAGAGAGTGCAGGTACCTATAGAAATAATAAAGTAGTATTGGTTGGAGATGTTAGCTTCCCCTGGATGGACTGGGCCGTTCACAGAGTAAAAGGCCTGTACGGAGTGCAATTTGTCAAATGTGTCCAAGAAATTTTCCCAAACCAAGATGTAAATCTAACAAGGCCTAACTCTACTTAGGCGGTAGCAGCACTGGACCTCCCCTCAGAAAACGAGGTCTGGAGAGTGACTGAAGTGTCAGTCAGAGAGCACTTCAGGTCCAGTGATCACAACTGTCTTCGTTAGAACAGAGTTATGGAAAAGGATCAGACATGGCCACAGACGAAACTGGAGCAGGGCCGGGTTTGGGGCCATTAGGCAGGATTGGGTGAATTAAAAATCACAGAACACCAGGTTATAGTCCAATAGGTTTATTTCAAAGCACCAGCTTTCGAAGCACGGTGATAATCCTAAAAGGTGAAAGGCAGAAACTAAATGTGTTTGATATTACATTCCATGACACTGCTATCCTGTTGTTATAAATTCTGTGCCGTACGACTGTGCTCCACACCCACCTGATGAAGCAGTGCTCTGAAACCTAGTGCCTCCAAATTAACCTGTTGGACTGTAAGCTGGTGTTGTGTGATTTTTAACATTGTCCACCCCAGTCCAACAACGGCTCCTCCACATCACGATTACCATCGATTGGGTGAGTCTGTTTGAAGGAAAAGGAATGACTGGCAAACGGGAGGGTTTTAAAAGTGTGATCTCAAGAATCCAGGGCCAGTATATCCCTGTAAGGGTGAAGGGAAAAGCTGGCAGGGTTAGTGCTCCCTGTCTGCTGAGGGATATTGAGGCTCTGTTCAGGAAAAAGAAAACAGCATACATTGGGTTTAATTAATCCATATCTTTTTAAAATCTGAAAGACATGATCAATCTATGGAGACCCTTCAATCCTCTCAGGTCCTTGCTGCAGTCAGGATCTGTAGAACTCACTCCAATACCTGTTACTCTCTTGATCCAGTTCTATAAAGACCCACTATCTGTGTAACATCCTCCCGTGGCTATCTCCCACCCTGTCAATGCAAGCTCCCCCAGTCTCTCCATCCATCTCCTCATCTCCATAACCTTCTCCAGCTCTTACACCTCTATCTGTGTAAATGCTACCCTCCCCTACAAACCTTCCCACTTTGACTAAACTGCAGGAGGTTTAAACTTCCCTATCTGTGAAACTGTCTCCAACCATCCCACCCTACCAACATCCTTGTGCCTGTAAACTGCTTCATCCCTCCCACCCTCCCCATCTCCATGAACTCCTGCAGGCCCTATAGCTCTGTAACCTCTTGTGGTTCTATTGTCCTCCCTCCCTGTGAAACTACCTCCAGTCCTCACACCCCTCCCAGTCTGGGTCATCTGCTCCAGATCAGAACATTGCTGTGTCTGTTACCCTCGACAATCCTAGCAACCTTTCCTATTTGTGTCTCTTCAATCAGATCCCATCCTCTCCAGCTTTCTGAAACCTCTTTGTGCCATTGTGGCCCTCCGTATTTAGAACGTAGAACAGTGCAGCACAGCCCAGGCCCTTCGGCCTCAATGTTGTGATGACCTTTTATCTTACAGACCCTACATTTTACTATCATCCGTTTGCCTATCTAAGAATTGCTTAAATGTCCTGAGTGTATTGGACTCTGCTACCACTGTTGGCAGTGCATTTCACGCACCCGCTAGCCGATGTGTAAAGAGCCCACCCCTGACATCTCCTATAAACCTTCCTCCAATCACCTCCAACTTATACCACCGCATCATTTCCATTTTTGCAATGGGAAAGGTATGTGGTTATCCTCTCTATCTAAGCCTCAAATCATCTCATTCACCTCGATGAAATCACCTCTCATCCTTTTTCATTCCAATGAGAAAAGCCCAAACTCCCTCAAATATTCTTCGTAAGCTCTCCCCTCCAGTCCAGGCCGCATCATGATAAATCTCCTCTGCACCCTGTCTAAAGCTTCCACATTTTTCTGATAATGAGGCAACCAGAATTGAATGCAATAAACCAAGTGTTGTCTAACCAGGGCTTGATAAAGCTGCAGCATAACGTCATACCTCTTAAATTCAATCCCCCTGCTAATGAAAGCCAACACATCACATGCCTTCTGAACAAGGCTATCAGCTTGAGTACGAGCTTTGAGGGATCAATGGACGTGGACACCAAGATTCTTCTGTTCCTCCACATTGTCACGAATCCTTCATTTCTCCCTGTAAAGGCTTTCTGCGGAACCATTGAATCTTAAACCCTCCCTATCTTGGTAACCTGTTCCAATCCCTCCAACACTTGTAAACTGGGAAACCTCTTCAAGTCCTGACAATCCTCCTTACTCTGTAACCTACTTTATTAGTATCTTCCCTCAAAATTACTGAAACCTATTTTCCACAGCAATACTCCTGATATCTGCATAACTCTCCAGAATAGCTGTGCACAGCTTCAGGTTCCCAGGCTGGGAGATGAGTGTTCAGATATGAATCTATTTGCCCATTCTGTCTGTGTGCCTGACACTGACCTGGTGCTGCTCTGGTAGAAAGCTCTCTCCGTGCATCTGGTAACCTCCAGATCTCTGTTCCTGTCCAGAGCTCACCTCGTCGATGCCTTCCTTTGGAAAGTTCTTTATTTTGTCATTATTGTCAAGTGACGGTTTTGCGAGATGCAGGAATTGGGGAGTTGCCATTTTGAGAGAATGAAACGTTTATCATTGGGAATTGGGAAACCTTTAAAAATGAAAACAGCAGTTCAGAGACAGTGTACAGTATTCCTGTTAGGGTGAAAGGAAAGGCTGATAGGTGTACAGAAAACTGGATATGGAGAGAAATTGAGGTTTCAGTGAAGAAAAAGAAGTAAACATATCTCAGGAGAGGGTGTGAATCCTGAGAAGGGTATAAAGGCAGTAGGAGTGTACTAAAGCGGGAAATCAGGAGGGTGAAAAGGGGGCACGAGATAGCTTGGATTGTTAAGGAGAATTCCAAGGGTTTTTATAAAAACATAAAGGACAAAATGGTAACTAGGGAGAGAATAGGACCCCTTGAAGATCAGCAAGGCAGCCTGCAAGTGGAGCTGCAGGAGATGGGGGAGATACTAAACAAGTATTTTAGATCTGTGTTTACTGTGGGGAGGACATGGAAGATGTAGAATGTAGGGACATAGATGGTGTCAACTTTCAAAATGTCCATATTACAAAGGAGGAGGTTGTGAGAGGCAATTTCGGTTCAAACAATTAAGATGTGCCTGAACCACAGGCTGCTCTATAATAAAAGACAAGACTTTTGCTTCTTTTCTAAAACATTTTGTATACTCAAAAGTAGGATAATTTAAATTGTGCAAAATGCTGACATTTTGTGAGCAGAGTAAAAACAAGTCCTTGATTGATGAAACCATTAACACAGACAGGGAAGAATGAGTCCTTGACTGATAAGACTGCAGGATAGAAAAACGACTCGAGAGACATCTGCTACATATTGATAGAGACATCTGCTACAGATTGATAAGACCGCTAGCACAGACAGAGAAGAATAAGTCTTTGACTGATAAGACTACAGGGTTAAAAAAAAACAACAACTCTGGAGACATTTGTTGCAGACTTTGTGATAAGGGTGCAAATTGGAGAATAATGACGGTTTTAAGAATGTGAACCTCGTGGCTCGTTAGAGCCAAGGAGGGGAGGGACTTGTGCTGTATATAATGAGAAACTTTGTAAACCTCGGGGCGCCTTTTTCTCAGAAGGGTGCCCAACTCTGCAGACTTGCTAATAAAACTTTGTTTTCCTGAATTTGTCTAGAGCGATTATTAAGAAGCGATTTTCGTTTCTAACAGCTGTTGCTGCGAGAGACCAAGAATTTCCCGGGCCCTTGAGGAGGGGAGGCTTATCTTGGTCAGGCACATCTTAAAAAGAGAAAGGGTGGAATTGTGAGAGGCAATTTCGGTTCAAACAATTAAGATGTGCCTGAACCACAGGCTGCTCTATAATAAAAGACAAGACTTTTGCTTCTTTTCTAAAACATTTTGTATACTCAAAAGTAGGATAATTTAAATTGTGCAAAATGCTGACATTTTGTGAGCAGAGTAAAAACAAGTCCTTGATTGATGAAACCATTAACACAGACAGGGAAGAATGAGTCCTTGACTGATAAGACTGCAGGATAGAAAAACGACTCGAGAGACATCTGCTACATATTGATAGAGACATCTGCTACAGATTGATAAGACCGCTAGCACAGACAGAGAAGAATAAGTCTTTGACTGATAAGACTACAGGGTAAAAAAAACAACAACTCTGGAGACATTTGTTGCAGACTTTGTGATAAGGGTGCAAATTGGAGAATAATGACGGTTTTAAGAATGTGAACCTCGTGGCTCGTTAGAGCCAAGGAGGGGAGGGACTTGTGCTGTATATAATGAGAAACTTTGCAAACCTCGGGGCGCCTTTTTCTCAGAAGGGTGCCCAACTCTGCAGACTTGCTAATAAAACTTTGTTTTCCTGAATTTGTCTAGAGCGATTATTAAGAAGCGATTTTCGTTTCTAACAGAGGTGCTGGATGTCTTGAAATGCATAAAGGTGGATAAATCCCCAGGACCTGGAAAAAGATTATTCGGTCCAACCCGCCTATGCCAACCAGATATCCCTACCGAATCTAGTCCCACCTGCCAGAACCCGGCCCACATCACTCCAAACCCTTCCTCTTCGTATACCCCTCCAAATGCCTCTTAAATGTTGCAAATGTACCAGCCTCCACAACATCCTCTGAAAGCTCATTCCATGCCCGTACCACCCTCTGTGTGAAAAAGTTGCCCCTTAGGTCTCTTTTATATCTTTCCCCTCTCACCCAAAACCCATACCCTCTAGTTCGGGACGCCCCGACCCTTGGGAAAACACTTTGTCTATATATCCTGTCCATGTCCCTCATAATTTTGTAAAACTCGATAAACTCAGCCTCCGACGCTCCAGGGAAACCAGACCCAGTCTTTTCAGCCTCTCCCTGTCGCTCAAATCCTCCATCCCTGGCAACATCCTTGAAACTCTTTCACATCATCTTTCCTATAGGAAGAGAGACCAGAATTGCATGCAATATTCCAACAGTGGCCTAACCAATGTCGAGTACAGCCGCAATATGACCTCCCAACTCCTGTACTCAGTACTCTGACCAATATAGGAATGCATACCAAATACCTTCTTCGCTATCCTATCTCCCTGCGACTCGACTTTTGAAGAGCTATGAACCTGCACTCCAAGGTCTCTTGATTCAGGAATACTTCGTAGGACCTTGCCAGGACCTGATCAGGTGTACCCTAGAACTCTGTGGGAAGCTAGGGAAGTGATTGCTGTGCCCCGTGCTGAAATATTTTTAATATCGATAGTCACAGGTGAGGTACCAGAAGACCTGGAGGTTGGCTAACGCGGTGCCACTATTTAAGACTGACGTCAGTGGTGGGCACGTTGAAGGAGGGTATCATGAGGGACAGGATTTGCATGTATTTGGAAAGGAAGTTTCTAATTAGGGATAGTCAGCATTGCTTTGTGCATGGGAAATCATGTCTCAAGAAATTGTTTGAGGTTTTTTGAAGAAATAACAAAAAGGGCAGAGGGGTCAGTGTGAGCAATATGGACTTCAATAAGGTGTTCGAAAAGTTTCCACATGGGAGGTTGGTGAGCAAGGTTAGATCTCATGAAATACAGGAAAAACCAGCCATTTGGATACAGAACTGGCTCAAAGCTAGAAGACAGAGGGTGGTGGTGGAGGGTTGTTTTTCAGCCTGGAGGCCTGTGACCTGTGGAGTGCCACAAGGATCGGTGCTGGATCCACTATTTTTGTTATTTATATAAATGATTTGGATGTGAACATAGAAGGTGTTTTTAGTAAGTTTGCAGATGACACCAAAATTGCAGGTGTTGTGGATAGTGAAGAATGTTACCTCCGGTTACAACGGGATCTGGATCAGATGGGCCAATGGGCTGAGGTGTGGCAGATGGAGTTTAATTTAGATAAATGTGAAGTACTGCGTTTTGGGAAAGCAAATCTCAGCAGGACTTACACACTTAATGGTATATTTCTAGGGAGTGTTGTTCAACAAAGAAATTTTGGAATGCAGGTTCATAGCTCCTTGAAAGTGGAGTTGCAGGTAGATAGGATAGTGAAGGAGGTGTTTGGTATGGTTGCATTGACTGATCAGAGCATTAAGTAGAGAAGTTGGGAGGTCATGTTCTGGCTGTTCAGGACATTGGATAAACCACTTTTGGAATATTGCATGCAATTCTTGTCTCCTCCCTATCGGAAGGATTTTGTGTAAGTAGAAAGTGTTCAGAAAAGATTTACAGGGATGTTGCCAGGATTGGAAGATTTGAGTTACAGGGAGAGGTTGAATGGGCTGGTGCTATTTGAGGCTGAGGGGAGACCATATAGAGGTTTACAAGAGAGGTATGGATAGCTTTAACAGAAAAGGTCTTTTCCCTGAGGTAGTGGAGCCCAGAACCGGACAGCCTAGGTTCAGGTTGAGAGGGGAAAGATATAAAAGGAACCGAAGGGACAACCTTTACAGGCAGAGGGTGATGTGTGTATGGAATGAACTGCTAGAGGAAGTGGTGGAGGCTGGTACAATTATTGCATTTAAAAGGCATCTGGATGGGTACACGAACAGGAAGGATTGAGAGGCATTTGGGCCAAGTGCTGGCAAATAAGACGAGATGATGTTAGGATATGTGGGTGGCGTAGCTGAGTTGGACTGAAGGCTCTGTTTCTGTACTGTACATCTCTATGACTGTAAATGTTTTCCACTGTCCATTTCCAGCCACACATTTCACTGCTTCCCCTGTTTACCTTGGTCAGTTCTCCTCTCAAACACATGGTTTGGTTGTGATTGTAGGGTGTGCTTTATGGTCACTTTAACAATCTATCATCTCACTGAATTCCACTACACTACAATTTCCCAGAGGATATCTCAGTGTGACATTACTCCTTCACTCAGTGTCATCACCCAACTGTCGATCTGAGATAGTCACATCCCTGGCCATTTACACAATTGAAAGAAATACTGACAAAAGCATTCCAAGATGAGTTTGGAGAATATCACTTTTGACAAAGACTGAAGTCTCCCAAAATTATCGCAGTGCCTTTGCATTATACAGGAATTCATTTGAATGTGTAACAGTGTTGAGCAATGAAATGTTGTCAGGCAGCCTGAGAAACATTCTCCTGCTTATGGTTTTGACACGTGTTACCCAGAATCTGCATTCAGGCTGATTCAGCTGCATCATCTGAGGCAAAATGCGTTCTCTCTCATGCCTTTGTTACCCATTACTGTATTCCCTGAGAACACTCTAGGATGTGTGGAATTGAATATTTATGTCCCACCATTTGTTTTCTCCTGTAACCACATCTTTCTTGTGACTAAATATAATTTATCTCTGTGTCACAAATCTATTACTTTATTGCTGAGACTTTGTCCATTCCAAAGAAAGAACATTGTAATTGACTTTTTCCCAGAACTTCTTGTCACAGCATAATTCACTGATGTACAGTTTTAGTTAAACTCTGTCCCTTCCTGTTCCTTTCTGCTTGTTTTCAGCCACATTCCATGGTGTTCCGATGCTTCACCTTTTCTATTTGGATTTGGAAAGCTCCTTTCACCTGAACCCTGTCCCTGCCTCCTCTCTGTCAGTTTAAAGCCCTGTCCATATACCTACCGACATGACTGGCCAGGACACTGCTCCCAGCAGAGTTGTTTTTAATTCACTCGTGGGATGTTACCCTCTCTGGCTGGCCAGTGTGTATTTCCCACCCCGAGCTGCCCTTGAGCTGAGTGGCTTGCTGGATCATTTCAGGGGGCAGTTCAGAGTCAACCTCCTTGCTCTGCGTCTAGAGTCACATGTAGGCCAGACCTGCTGTTGATAACAGACTTCCTTCCTTAAAGGATATTAAGCAGTTAGATGGTTATAGCTGACACCGGCATTAAATTCTGGATGAACAGTCTAGTGAGTATAACACGAGGCCATCACCTCTCCCATTCGTACCTCAACCGTCACTGAGTACTGATCCTACTGCACCGTGAATCAAATACCTTTCAACATGACCATTGCTTGATCCTGAAATCATTCCTGCACTCTCGTGATATCACTCAGTCTCTCTCCATGTGGTATCCCTCACTGTGGGACTAATTGCTGCCTCTGTCAATGTCTCTCACTTTTGCAGCTACTCCAGATCCTGAGCCAACAGAATTCTCCACTCCAGAGAGAAACAGCAGCACAGGCCATGGGTGGAGTCTCGGATTTTCCAGATCACTGTGGCACTCAATACCATTCTCCTTGTGTCACCCTCACTGCATCAGTCTAATTTCCCAATCTGTCTAATTCTCTCTCTCCTGGAGGTACTCAGGAAGCTCCGGACCCAATAAACTTCCCAACTGCTGGGTGCCTCATCCATTACCTCATGGTTGGTCAACCAGAGAGACAAAGGGCAGGGAGATCTGGAGTCCTCAACAAATCCTGCAGTGAGGTAAGATCATTCACAGGGAACAGAGCAGAGAGCATTTAAATAGCTCGAAACGTCGGCCCTCAAGACATGACATAGATACAGTGCTGAAGGGTGAACACAGAGCATAAAGCTCCCAGGCTCAATCTCCATCATTTGTGAGAGGATTACTTTCAGCTCTGCTGTACTGAGCCTGTCTGAGACAGCATCGGGAGTGTCACAGTTATCAATCCAGGCCTATGCTGTCTTAGTGATCATCAGGACAATGGAGGGGAAAGCGGGCCGACCACGAGAAGGTGCTATTGAAGCCTGGGCTCTTTATGTTCTCTATTTACACTCCAACATTCTCAATTGTCACATCATAGAGTCATAAAGCAAGGAAACAGACCCTTCAGTCCAACTCATCTGAGCTAGTGCCTTGAATGCTTTTAACTCTGAGAACAGTTTCTATCTCTGTAACCTCCTCCCCTCCCTACAATCCCTCTGCAAATTTAAAACCTACTTCAATGCTGACTATCTCCCTGTCACTGTAAAATGCTCCAGACTAGATGACATTCCAAATCTCAGGAATCTCCTCCTCCCATCATTACAATAATCTCTCTTTCTGTCATCTTGCACAATACCTCCAGCCCACCCTGTCTCTGTAACATTCTCTGTAAAATCCGACTATTTGTGTACCCTCCTCCAGCCCCTATATCACTGTAACCTTCAATCCCTATAACATTCCTGCCTCCCATCCTACACCACCACACGGCCTCTAATCATCCACCATCCTTACAGACCTCCCTATCTCTATAAACTCCTCCAGTCTCTACAGCCTTTCCTGCCTGTGTAACCTGCTCCTATCCCGGCAGCCCTCCCAGTGTACAGTGTCCTGAAGCCGCAATAACCCTCCCAATGTCTGCAATCTCCTCTATCGCTGTGACCTTCTCCCATCACGACACTGCTTCATCATTATACCCCTGTCGTCACTACCAGCCTTCCTATCTCTGTAACCACGAGGTCACTAAAACCTTCCATGTACATGAAACATCCTCTTTGTTGCTGTATCCAAACCCAGTCCCTACAGTTCTCACTTTCTGTAACCTCCTTCAGTCTGAAGAACCATCCAGCGTCTACACCACTCTGTATTACTGACTTCATCCAATCACACAAACCATCACCACAAACCTCACTATCGCAGTCAATTCTTCCGGTTCATCTCTATCTCTGTGCACCATCCTTTCCTTACGACTCATTCCTGATGAACGGCTCTGCCCAAAACATCTATGTTCCTGATCCTCGGATGCTGGAAAATCATAGTCAATCAGGCAGCAATACACTCTTGATTCTGATCTCCAGCATCTGCAGAGCTGACCTTCTCCTGGTGGGGCAGAATGGCCGACAATTGCCCCTCTTTCCTATGTTTCTGTGTAGCACTCCCTGGCTCTGTATCTCTGTCAGTCCCCACTATCTGTGTAAACTACACAATCACCCAATCACTGGAATTTTCTCAGACCATGGAATACTCCCCATCTGTCCAATCTCTTCAGCCTCTCCAACTCTCCCAATCTGATTCCTCCTGCAGCCCGATAACCCCGCCTATCTTTGTAACTTCCTTTAGCTGCTAGAACACTCCCAATCTCTGGAACATCATATCCTATAGCATCCCTCCGTTTGTGTGCTTCTCCAATCACTATGGCGGCGCCTACCTCTGCGATGTTATCCCAGACACTGAATCCACTTCCAACACTGAAACTTTCACTGTTTCTGTTACCTTCTCATGCAACCACAGACCTCCCTGTCAGTATGAACTTCTGACGTTCATCAGTCCACCATGTCTCTGCAATCTACACTAGCCTCCAGAGCCCTCCATAAATCTGTCACCTGCTCCAGCAGCGATACCACTCCCCATCTGTCAGGCCAACACTGTAACTGCTGCAGCTGCTTCTCATCTCTCAGGTCAACTGTGTAACTGCTCCTGCAGTTATATCATTCCCCATCTGTCAACCCTACTCTGTATCTTCTCCAGTAGCTATGTCACTTCCCATCTGTCAGGTCTACTATGAAACTGCTCTGGCCGCTATATCACCAACCATCTGTCAGGCTCACGTTGTAACTGCTCCAACAGCTCTATCACGCCCTATCTGCCAAGGCTACTCTGTAACTGCTTCAATAGCGATATCACTCCCCGTGTCCCCAACTTTGTAACTGCACCAGTGATATTACTCCCATCTGTCAGACCTGCTCTGTAACTGCTCCAGCAGCTATATCACTCCCCATCTGTCAGGACTACCGTGTAACTGCTCCAGTATTTATAACACTCCCCAACTCTCAGGCTTACCATGTAACTGCTCCAGTATTTATAACACTCCCCAACTCTCAGGCCTACCGTGTAACTGCTCCAGCATTTATAACACTCCCCATCTGTCAGGCTTACCGTGTAACTGCTCCAGCATTTATAACACTCCTAAACTGTCAGGCGTACTCCAGTCCTCATAGACTCTGGAGGCCATTGTCTCAATAACCTGCTCCAGGCCCTGAAAGTCTCTCTGTACTCAGAGTACTTCTCCAGCCACAGCAACAATCCACATATCTGTTTGCACCTCCTCTCCCTGTCGCACCTCAAACACTCTCTCTTTGTCTGACTTGGCAACTGTTCCTTTGCATTCCGTATTTCTCTCTCCAAAATCTCCCTGTATCTGTAACTCTCTCTCTCTCTAAATAAACCCACCCTGTCAAAGTACTCTCCTCCAGTATCTCCATCCATCTACTCCTCTCCATCACCTTCTCCAGTTCTTACCTGCTCCGTAACAGCACTCCACATCTCTGTGTAATGGATGGGAACCTGTTTTCACAGCCCTCTGAACTCCCGCAGCCTTACAACCTTTAGTATCTGTGGCTCCTCCAATCCTTACAATTTCCCTGGCTCTGATCTGATCCAGCCCCTTCGAACCTTCCTAACTCAGTAAACGCCTCCAGAGCCAACGAACATCCTTATCAGTGTATTGCCGAGGCCCTACAACCCTCCCTACAGCCCCAAATACCACCCTCCCTATCTTTGTAACTCCTTCAGGACTGATAACTCTGTACCTCTCTGTGACATTTTTCATCCCAACAACCTGTCTGATCTCTAACCACCAACAGTCACCTCAAACCACCCCAACTCTGTAACATCCTCCAGTCTCTACAACCCTGCTTTTCTCTGTAAGCTTCCCGAGTGCTGACATTCGCCTTTATCTCCGGTTACTGACCCTTTCTCAGGGAAGCAATGTCTCAGTACAGATCCTGTAAGAAGACCAAAGAATATTCGATGTATCAGTAAATTTGCCTAATTTTCTAAATTCTCATGAGTTCAAATTCAACCTTCTCCACCTTTTCTCATCAATATCCCTCCATTTTGAGGGACAGTCTGTTGAACCTTCTCTGGGCTGCCTCCAATGCAAGAACATTTCCCTCCAGATAGGGGCCCACATCTGTTCACATTATTTTCATTGTGAGCTGACTGGAACCCTCTAAAGCTATTACAAGCGTTCCCTATTGTTATTCTCCATTCCCTTTGGAGTCAACCCCAGCATTCCATTTGCCCTTTCTATGACCTGCTAACCCTGTAAACTACTGCTCTGAGATTTACTCACAAGAATTTCCAAGTTACTTTGTGATGTAGCTTTCTGCAGTCTATCTGAAACCAAGAGGTGACGGTAATAATCAGGAAAGTGTTAGAATGTATGGTAAACGAGATGGCAGAAATGATAACTGCACAATTCAAAAGCAGATGAATAAGCACGGCCCGTAAGCCCATCCCAATGGCACAGATGCAGCGCGGTGGCTCAGTGGTTAGCACTGCTGCCTCACAGCAACAGGAATCAGACTTTGATTCCAGCCTCGTGCGATTGGCAGTGTGGAGATCTCCCTGTGTCTGTGTGAGTTTCCTCCAGGTATTCCTGTTTTCTCCCACAGTCCAAAGAGGTGCAGGTTAAGTGAGGTGGCCATGGAACGTTGTCAACACTGTAGGGTTTGATCAAATATAGAAGGAGGTCCCTTGGACCATCGAGTCTATTCCACTATTCGATGATGGTGAAATTGTTTCACTTACTTAGTCCCTGTAACCCTTCATCCCCTTACTCATTAAGAACCTATCTATCAGGCGAAAGGGCTGCAGATGCTGGAGATTAGAGTTCAGAGTGTGGTGCTGGAAAAGGGCAGCAGGTCAGGCAGCATCCGAGGATCAGGAGAATCAATGTTTCGGGCAAAAGCCCTTCATCAGTCCTTTCCTCCGAAGGGCTTTTGCCAGAAATGTCGATTCTCCTGTTCTTCGGATGCTGCCTAACATGCAGATCTTTTCCGGCACAACACCCCTGACAAGACCTATCTATCTCTGAGTTAATACCCTGAATTCCTTCTGATGCATAGCGCCCCCCCCCACCCCCGTAGGCAGTGAGCTTCCCAGATTATCGCCCTCCAGCTGAATACATTGCACCACATCTCCATTCTGAAGGGGCGTCCCTTCACTCTGAAGCTCTCCCTTTGTGACTGAATCTCTCCGAATCATGGAACCATCTTCCCCACATCCACTCTATTCAGGTCCCTCAGTATTCTGTACGTTTGAATCAGATTCTGCCACCGCTGCCTAAACTTCATCGAGTGTAGACCCAGAATCTCCAACTGCTCCTCATGTGACAAGCATTTCATCCCTGGGATCTTTCTGGGAAATCTGTTTCCTGTACCCCCTCGCATCCTTTGTCCAGACTGTTAATGTACAGCATGTTCAGTGTGGTCCCAACGCTTACCTCTGTGGTACTCCACTTATCACTGGCTGACTCCTTTATATCTGCTCTCTGTCTTCTGACAGTGTCAGCATGTTGTTTTGAAAGCGAGATGTCATTTCATAATCACTGCTGGCTTTGTTTTCCTGTCTGGCTGTAGACAGCAGAGTAGATAAAAGGGAGGAATGTTACAGAGTTAGAAGACTTATAATAACTGGGTTTATATAGATCATTGGAGCACTGGTGGCATTCAAGGACCCTCAGGTCATGAGGCGGGGCAGAGAACGGGAGCATTCCGAAATGGTGGGATTGTTCCACATTTAATGGGATATTCAGAAACCTTTTAACAAGGTCCCACTGAAGAGGTGGATAAGCAAAATTGGCACATGTGGGATTGGAGGGAATGTACTGGGATAGATTGGGAATTCTTTAATAGACAGAAAATTAAGTGAAGGTGAATGGATTAGTGCTTGACGTACAACTAAATTCAAATGGATTTGATGGTCGGATAAAATCTAATGTTCCACATTTGTTGGTGACACAAAATTAGCTGGGAATGTGGGTTGTATGGAGGAAGCAAAGAGAACATGAACAGTCTGTGAATTTCCCTTTTTAAAAATTCAATGATGTACCGTGGTCATTACTTGCTCGGCCATCATTACCTTCCCATCTGTAATTCCCTGGTGAAGGTGGTGGTCAGTTGTCTTCCTGATCCATTGCAGTCCTTTGGGTGTAGGGGCAGACACATTGCTGGGAGGATGGAACGTGACTTGGACGGCACCTTGGAAATTCTGGTGTTCCCGTGCACCTGGAGCTCCTGTTATTCTAGGGAATAGTGGTTCCGGGTTTGTGAAGGGCTGCTGAAAGCGCCTTCCTGAGTGACCTCAGTGCTGCTTGTTGATTTTTCTACAAAATTCCTTCCTTCATTCATTCACGGACATATGCATTGTTGGCTGAGTCAGCATTTTTTTTAATTGAATTTGAGTTGTCCCTGAGAAGATGGTGGTGAGCTGCCTTCTTGAGTGACTGCACCAGCCATTGGAACTGTTGTTATCTGAGTCCTCTCCAGCAGGCGCTCCAACACTCCTCATGTCTGTAACATATCCCACATGTGCCACTGTAACTGCGTACAGACAATGCAGCTCTCCCTTTATGGGTGTCATACTCTTTTACGTACAACTCTTATAGTTCCTCACAATATCTCACCTCCTCCATTCCCGTCTGCGCTGTTGATCTTGCAAATTGTTTTTTTATTCCTGTTTAAACTTCTGATCAGCATTCAACTCTTCCATTTTAAATTTGTAATCTCTCAGTATCTGTATCCCTCCATATCACTGTTAGAAATTATAACACACGTTCCCCTCCTTAAATCTCTATGAATTTCCATGGCTGGATGTGTTTAATTCACACTTTTCACGCTCCTTATCCATCTCACCTCATCTAGCCCCTACAATCCCACCATTTCGGAATGCTCCCGTTCTCTGCCCCGCCTCATGACCTGAGGGTCCTTGAATGCCACCAGTGCTCCAATGATCTATATAAACCCAGTTATTATAAGTCTTCTAACTCTGTAACATCCAGCAGTGTCCAGTACCTTACAATGCTTGCTGGCTATCAATTTGCATTCGTTCAAGTATTTCTATCTCTGTAAGCAGTTCACAAAAAGCCCTTTAGACTCGACAAAGTTCCGTCAAAAACGAACCACAAATTCTCTATTTCCTTTGCCTTATTCAGTTCCTGCAAATCTCCCTGTATCTTCCAGTAAAATGTTTTAGGCTTTGCACGTCTGCCTACCTCTCCAGATAGCCTGTTCCATCCCCTACAGCTCGCTCAATCACTGTAACACTCTCTGCCCCTTCTAATCGTCCTCTTTTTCACTGTCTTCCAGGCACAGCGGCAATCCTGTGAGGGAGCAGTGCAGAATGGGATATGATAAATCTCAGCTCACGCTTGAGGAATACAATTACCTGGGAGTCACAAAGAGAACCTGAGAGAGAGCAGCACAGAGCGGGAGATTATAAATCAGCAGCGAGGATCGGGGCCGACTGGGACTTGGAGTTGGAGAAACAGCAGAGCAGGAGGCTGAAAATCAGCCCCAAGTCACAGAGGGAGTGACCGTGTGATGGAGAAATTTTGAGCAGGAGCTTGAGGCTCACTCACACCTGGGGGTTAGAGGCACCAAAGTGTGAGGAGGTAAATCAGCACTGAAAATCGAGGCCTCGTCATACTGGGAGTCACAGAGATGGTGACACTCTGAGGGAACAGAGTGGATTGGGAGCTGGTGGATTACACGTACGTGGGAGTCACCGAGATGGTGACCCTGTGAGGTCTTCACAGAAGAAAATGAAAGTTCATTTGCTGATAATAAACCGTTACTTGCTGTAACTTGCTGCAAAATGTCATTTTCTTTCATGGAATTAGGGCTGAAGGCTGAAATATCAGTAATAAGTGAAAGTCTGAATCAGTATAAAAAAGAATCTCAGTCAGGTACAGACTGATAGGCGAATGCATGTGAAACGTATACCTCTGATGTTAACTTTATCCAACATAATTCATTGACTAAACACGTTTCAGCTTATGTTCTGGAAGTGCAGGTTGGTCAAATGGAAAACGTTTTCTGTTACATTGGGAAGTCATAGCCCCTGCTGGTGTCTGAAATGAACACCGGGTCTTGCAGCTCAGTTAATGACTGGAGATTCTGTGAGGCATCTATGACGCTGAGAGTTAGGTGGATAACACTTAAAGGGAGGGGATCACACTGCTGTCATAACGGCCTGTAAGAAGGAAGGGAATGGGTGATCCGTCAAGAGATAAGGTCAGGCAATACAGGATTACCCTGGAGGGGAGGGGAGGTGAGGCTCCCTCCCCATTCATTTTCCCAGTTTGGAAGGTGATGAAGCTGCGCTCTGCTCAGAGGAATGCAGTCAGAGCCATATCTGTGGCACCACAAGCAGCCTGACTGTACAGGAGGGGAGGGAGAAGGAAGGCGGGGCAATAGTCACAGAGCAGTCAGGAAATTGAAGAAGGTGTCAGTGTTTCTGTGACTGTCAATGTAATTCCAGGATCGTGGTATCAAGAATGTCACTGTGTCCATCAAGTCTGCTCCACCATTCACATTTGACTGATCGGTTTTTCAAGCCCGTTTTCCTTATTTCCCCCTTTGATCTCATGGCAATCAAGAACTTTTCTATCTGTGTTTTAAATCTGCTCAATAACCTTGCATCCATAGCCTTCTGTGGCAATGAGTTCCACAGATTCCCCACTCTCGGGCTGAAGAAGTTTCCCCTTATCTCTGATCTAAAAGGTTTTCCCTTTACTCGAAGGCTGTGCCCTTGGTTACTCGTCTCTCCTGTCAATAGAAACCTCTTCCCAACATCCACTCTGTCCAAGTCATTCAGTATTCTATAAGTTTCAATCAGATGTCCCCTTGTCCTTCTAAACTCCATCACGTATAGTCCCAGAGTCCTCAAACATTCCTCATCTGTTACACCTTTCATTCCTGGGATTTTCCTTGTGAACTTCCTCTGGACCTGCTCCAGGTCCAATGCATCCTTCCTGATGGATGGAGCCCAAAGAATAACGTTTTTAAAAATGATATAAAGGAAAGCAAAGGATGAAGTGTCGAAGTATTGGTTCAGGATAGTGTTAGTTAATGAGTCTGAGATTAAGTTGATGCCACCAAGTCCAGAATGAATTTGGCTGGAGCTTTAGTTAAAAAAAACCTATAATGTTACGCTGTAAGGGACCGTCTGTGGGCTGCCAACTAGTGAAAAGGATACAGAGATGGCAACGTGATAGTGTTGAGAAACTTGCATTATCTAGATACAGGCGAGGATACTGACCGTGTCTGGGCAGTGACGGATTGCATGGAGGAGAGCTTACTGCAGGAATATGTGCCCACCCCAAGGATCCACGTACTGTTGAACCCTGGAAAAGTGGTGGGGAAAGTGGATCCAGTATCAGGTGGGAATATTTTCAGGTACGATGATCATTTTATTATAATGCTCAGGATGATGGCAGAGAATGCTGTGGATTGACTAAGTTTGAGAAAAATTAATCGACTGGGAGCTGCCTTCACTGTGGTTAGAATGAATCTGGGAAAGTATGGCCGGAACACCAAGTTGGTCAGAAAAATAAAAATTGAACATTGGGCTCCATCAATGGCTTGGGTCAGTTCGAGGAATAGTTCCTCACACAGGAAAGGCAGGGTAAGCAAACCCAATGGTCCATCGATGACAATGGAGCAAAAGGTTAAGGTGAAGAAGAACAATTGAATAGCTGTCGAAAAGAGAACAATATTGTGAACCAGGAGAAATGCTGAAGGTTTAGGGTAGAGATGGCAGAGCAGAGGGATTGATAAGGGAACGGAGAGCCAACATAAAGTTGTCACACCTCTCAGGGACCGTGCGAAAAGGTGAAGTAAGGCTGATTCCACACTTGAGAGAGGATTTATACTGAGAAGAAGGGGAATGGCTGAGTGTGAGCTGAATACTTCATCTCTCTCTTTACCAAAGTGGCCGAACCCACCCAGGCCATGGTGACAGAGGAGGAAACTCTGTCACTAGAAAGGTACAAAATTGATGAGGAATATCTTTGTGGCACAGGCAACAAACGTGTTTCACGGTTTTTTCCCTCGATATGTGTGACATTAAATCATTCATTCATCCATTCATTCATGGAATAAAAGGGACTGTATCAATTTGGAAACAAAATTGACTGATTGGTAGGAAATCGAGAGGAATGGTCACTAGATTTTTAATTCAGGCTGGAGAAAGATTTTCAGTGAAGTTCTGCAGGATTCAGTTTTGGGGACCTCATTCATTTTGATATGTATGAACTACGTACATTTGGTGTGCAGGGACCCATTCAAAGTTTACAGTTGACGCAGCACTTAAAGAAATTGTAAACTTTGAGGAAAACATTGTAGAGCTCTAAATTTAAATCGCCAAATTCTTAGAAAGAGTAGAGAGGTGATTGATGAAGCTTGGCATATTGAAATATGAGACAATGCAAATTTCCAAAAAGAACATTAAAAGATAATATAAAATAGGCAGGAATACAGGAACTGTGGATGTGCAGAGATCAATGAAGTTTGTAGGACATTAAACATAGGCAAAGCCTAGAGTGTTCCTGTCTGAATAAATATTGATAGTGCAAGAGTAAGGAGGTGATGTTGAATTTGCATCAAACACATTCGACCTCAACTGGAGTATCGTATACATTCCTGGGTGTCACATGATAGGACTGATATGAACACATTGGAAAGGATGAAGAACTGATCTAAAAGAGTATTTCCAGGAATGAGTAAGATCAGTTATGAAGTCAGACTGAAAATGTTGCAACTGTTCTCACTGAAGTTTAAGGTGGCTAAGAGGAGTTCGGATGCAGTTCTTCAAACTCATAGGCAGACTGAATAGATGAGATTGGATAAAACTGTGCCCATTCACAAAAGGAGGGAAAAACGAGAGGGCACAGATTTCACGTTATGTTCAACAGGAGAAATCTGATTGAAGTAGTCAGGATACACTTGGATGTGTTGTAAATGGATGTTCAATGGACATGTTCAAGAGGGGATTGGATGATTAGAGCGACAAAAAGGAATGTGTAACGGTATGGGGGAAAGTAGGCGATCAATACTCTGTAACGAACTCAGATGAAGAGCTGGTGCAACCATCATGGGACAAATGACACCCTTCTATGCCTTAAGACTTCTGTGTGGTTTGGTGCAGTCTCAAGAGTTCTCCAACTCTAAAAATACTGTGTCTCCATAACCTCATTGATCCAGTGCGATCCATTCGTACCGCTGAAACATCCATCAATCAAAGCACCCCTCTTTATCTCTGTAACTCATACAGGCCATTTTATTAGCCTTCTTCCTCTGCAATCTCCTCTAAATACTCCCTCTCTCTGTAATAATTCTCAACACCTGACAGCTCTCCCTTTGTCTGTAATTATTCCGATACATAGAAAGCTCCCAATCTTTACAATCTCTTCCAGCTCACGCAATCATCAGTCTATCAATGTCACTAACTCCCTCCCGCCCTGACAAATCTCATGATCTCCATAATCTCCTCCAGCCATTACACTGTTCATTATTCAGTGCACCTTTCTCCGTCCCTTACAAATCAGCCGCCCACATCTTAAACTTCCTCAAGTCCCTACAATTTTCCCTGTTGTCTAACGTGCACCAATGTGTGATCTTCTGTGTAAAATCCTCGTGTCCCTACAGCTCTGCCGATTCTGTAACCACCTTCTGTCCCGACACAACTCACAATCTCTGCAGCCTCCACATTCTAAATCCCACCCTATCAGTGGAAACACCTCCATCTCTCCTTATTTCTGTAATCGCCACCAGATCAAAGGAAACATCTATGTATCTTGAATCTTCATTAGCCCCTTCAAATATCACTGTCTCTGAAATTCCTCCCGTTACAGCAATACTCGCTGTGAAATCTTCCAAGAAAAGTCCCATTCATCTTATTAATCTCCTGCAGTGCCAATACAAGGTTTTCTTTTGTCTTCTGCAAGCTCTCTATCTCAAACCCTTCACCTATAACGTCCTTATTATCTCTAATCGCATTCACAAACTTGATCGGCCTCTATGTCTGTGACCTTTTCCAGGAGGAGGAATGGCTTTACGGGAGTAGGGGTAGATTTTGTGTTTGGAGGATGTCATAACTGTATGACTGTTTGTAGAAAGGAGAGGATTTATAGAGATGGGAAGGGTGACAGAACATGAGGGATGTTGCAGAGACTGATATTTGTAGGCACAGGGAAAATAATATGTGGTTTGCCTGTTTAGCTCTAGTTTGAAGAGGAAAACATTCTATTAAACTTCAAATGTATGGGCCTATTATTGAGTTTGGGATCTTCCTATCCTAACTGTGGGACTCCATACTAGAATAGGTGCGAGTAGCTGAACCTACAAAGGCTTGGCAGAATCTGTAATCTTCCAAATCGTATTTGGGAGATCAGTTCCAGGATAGATGAGAGCAGCTGACAATATTCAGGCAAGTCAAGAAGCATGGGATTTCCCTGATCTGATTGTGGGACTCATTTCCAGAATGGATGCGAGTATCTATAAATATCTCATGCGCTGGGCTTGTTCAGTTCTGAATGTAGTTACCTATTCTGTATCCATATCTGCATGTGACTCCGAACTGACATTGTTACAACATAAGTGACTGTTGAAAGACAGCAAATCCCAGATAGGAATACTTGACCAGGGTCAACTCAACAGAGCCTCAGATAAGATTAAATTCTCATTTCCTGAAATGTTACAATTGAAAATTATTTTATGAGAACCAATCTTGTTTCATCTGGTGTGAATTCAGTCTGCATCATTGACCCTAATCTCTATGGTAGGACAGATCAGTTCATCTGTCACAGTGTGGGCTCTATCTGTAGGCCTTGTGTGCCTTAACCACTTCTCCCAACACCACTTAGCCCTCCCACCATCTCCTACATCCGTTGTATTCTGTTTCTGATACAGACAGACATGGAAATCATTTTCATCAGGTTTTGTGGAGAGTTTCTCTTTGCAAGTTTACTGTTGACAAACTATTGATCTGGCTGATCCAGCTCACTTTTCACTTCAACCAAACTCTAAAACTATCTTTGTCCTTGTAATGTCCTTCAGCCCCTAGAACAATGCATATCTCTGTAATATCCCACTGTCTTCCCACGCCTTCCTATCTCTGTAAACTTTTCCCAAATTTACATTCGTCATGGTTTCTGGTACTTGGTATCATCCCCAAATTCCTTCCTGTTTTTTCATCAAGGCCAATGAATCAGTCGAACAAATAGAATGAATCAAGACAGATATGGCAGCAATGTGACCAAGACTGAGAACCGGATAATCAAAGGCTTTCAGCATTTATACAAGAAGGATAAAAAGGCCACCACAGTGAAGCAGCGTTACATATAAAGGCTGTATTTCGGTATTTTTGTGAGGCTAATCAATTTACATACTACTCCTCTCTGTCCTCTCCCCGATCCCTTTGTATTGATTCTCTAGATATTGTCTAAATATTAGAAATTTCTACAGCACAGAGAAGATTATTCTCTAAATTGTCTTCACTGACTAAAAAGAAGGTACCACCCAGCATCATCCTTTCAAAAACAATCATTTTTATGGTATCACAGAGACTGTATGACTTCAGGTTCAGATCTAGGCACATGTTTAAAATTTTCCAGAGTTTCTGCCTCGACTCCACTTCCATGCATGACTCCCAGATCCCTTCCTTACTCTGGGTGAAATAACAACTTTCCTCACCATGTCTCTAATATTTCAACCAATTACCTTAAATATTTGCTGCTGGTAACTAAGCTCTCCAATAAGAACAAGACAGTCTCTCCCTCTCTATCCAGGCCCTCGACAACACGTGCAGGTTAATCAAATCTCCGCTCAGCATCCTCCACTTCAAACTTTCCTCATAACTGCATTATCACTTTCCCAGGATAACAAATCTCTTCTGTACCATTTCCAAGAGTGAAACATGCTCCGAATGTCAATTCTCCTGGCACTCTGCTATCTGATCTGCTGTGCTTTTCCCATACCACACTCTTTGACTCTAATTTCCAGCATCTGCAATCCTCACATTCTTCCTGTACACTCTCCATTCTAATTCCATCCTTCCATGTGATATAGTGACCAGAACTGCATGCAGCACACAAGCTGTGACTGAACTAATTCTTTATACAGTTCTAGTATAAGTTTCCTGCTCTTAGATTCTGCACTTGGACTGAGAGAGGAAATGTTGCCATTTGCTGCCTTATCTAGATTATCGACGAGCTTCAGGGTAAAAGCAAATTACTGCGGATGCTGGAATCTGAAACCAAAAGAGAATATGCTGGAAAATCTCTGCAGGTCTGGCAGCATCTGTAAGGAGAGAAAAGGCTGGCATTTCGAGTCTAAATGACCGTTTGTCAAGGCAATAAAAGTGAGGAATAGGGAGTTATTTATACTAGGATCTGTCCACACTGACTGTATGTTCATTTATTGTGTATTCTTTCTATTGATTGCTGTCTCTAAATGAATTGACTTGCACTTCTCCAGGTTGCTGGACCTCCTAGCTTCCATCAACTGGACCTCCTAGCTTCCATCTGCTATGTGTTCGCTCATCAAATCGAGGAAGTCACGTCAACTGTACAAGTCTCTGCATGAAAACTAAACAGCCAGATTAATTACACACAGCTTTCCCTGCAGAAATTCAGACTGACAGTCCTGGATTCCTCTGGGATTTTTCTAAGGGACCATTCTTACTGTCTCGCAGAATTCCGATCTGTATGTATTCAGTCAGCCCCTTGCTTCATACTAAACTAAGCTACAATATAAGCAGGTCTCTGACACTTTGCCTCTACTCAGTGAGGAACCGAAAGTGATGGACAATGAGCAAACACGGCAGGGGATTTTTCTCCCCAGCTTCTTTTAAAGATGCGAATCTCCTGTATAGGTCCTCTCTCTCTTTAAGTATATAACTTACAATAGTTTGCACGACAAAATCTGCACAAGACAAGGGCCTGAATCTTTTGACTTGGCCAATCTCATTTCTGTCAGTTTCATGGAGGGTTTGTCTCCACAAGTGGATAGAGCTTGTAAGAAGGCCTATGGTGTATTAGCGTTTATTAGCAGAGGGATTGAATTCAAGAGTCGTGAGGTGATGTTGCAGCTTTACAGGACCTTGGTAAGGCTACATTTTGAGTACTGTGTGCAGTTCTGTTCGTCTCACTTTTGGTAAGATGTGGAAGCTTTGGAGAGGGTGCAGAGGAGATTTACCAGGATGTTGCCTGGAATGGAGAATAGGTCGTACGAGGATAGGTTGAGAGTGCTAGGCCTTTTTCTCATTGGAACGGCGAAGGATGAGGGGTGACTCGATAGAGGTTTGTAAGATGATCAGGGGAATGGATAGAGTAGACAGTCAGAGACCTTTTCCCCCGGGTACAACAGAGTGTTACAAGGGGACATAAATTTAAGATGAAGGGTGGAAGGTGTAGGGGGGATGTCAGAGGTAGGTTCTTTACCCATGGAGTGGTGGGGGCATGGAATGCGCTGCCTGTGGGAGTGGCAGAGTCAAAATCATTGGTGCCCTTTATGCGGCAATTGGATAGGTATATGGATGGGTGCTTAAGCTAGGACAAATGTTTGGCACAACATCGTGGGCCGAAGGGCCTGGTCTGTGCTGTATTGTTCTATGTTCTATTTTCTATGTAAGTCTAAGTGAATGTTCTCATAATAACAACATCCCGAATCTGCCTCATTAACTATCTTCGCTGCCTCTATGTCCCTTCTTTCATCTGATACGAGCCCAATGATTATTTTCCGCTTTGTTATCGGTATAAAAACTGCCCACTGCCCAGGTTTCCCAGAATGCTCCGGATTCCCTGCTACAGATGCCATTTCTAAAAAGTCATTACAATCTTGGATTGTCAGTCGGAAACTGCCCTGGACATGACAGCGGGGTTATGGAGGGGTGGGGGTGGGGGGAGGGTGGTGGAGGGAGGGTGGTGGAGGGCGGTGAATTGGGAAAGGTATTAAACTGAGGGCCCCACTTTGTGGCTGAACCCCTAAGGTTCTGGTGGATGGCATGATGCAGGACAGGAACATTATCTTCCTCCAGGATAAATAGACAGTCTTTTTCCCTGGGGTCGGGGAGTCCAGAACTAGAGAGCATAGGTTTAGGGTGAGAGGGGAAAGATATAAAAGAGACCTAAGGGGCAACTTTTTTCACGCAGAGGGTGGTGCGTGTATGGAATGAGCTACCAGAGGATGTGGTGGAGGCTGGTACAATTGCAACATTTAAGAGGCATTTGGATGTGTATATGAATAGGAAGGGTTTGGAGGGATATGGGCCGGGTGCTGGCAAGTGGGACTGGATTGGGTTGGGATATCTGGTCGGCTTGGATGGGTTGGACCGAAGGGTCTGTTTCCATGCTGTACATCTCTATGACTCTATGACTGGCGGGGGAAGCCATGGCACCAGACCTGCTAGCTTGTCTGAGATTGACCCGTGGGCCAGTGAGGTGCCAACCTTCTGGGTGAATGCCCAACAGTGTAGGAAGGACGTCAGTGAACGGGGTAAGTGCCACCATCTGCAGTTTGTGACCTTGCCCACGCCCCTCTCTCTCTCTCTCTGTGTGTGTGTGTGTGTGTGTGTGTGTGTGTGTCTGTTACTGCACCCATCTCCCACCAAGACTCATGTTCTCCTACTCTCACTGAATGCAGCACCTTCTCTCGTTCTCTCTCTAACCTCTTCTCTGTCCCTCTCCCCAGCTCTGCCTGGTGTCTGTGCTGCCCACTCACTCACTCAGAACACCTCCCCACCTTTCTCTCAGCTGTACCAGCACTAACAGCTGTACTAACCACTTCCATCTCCCTGATACTTCTTGATAATTCTCTCATTCCAGAAGGAACTATCCCACAATAGGGCAGAAAGAGTTAAGAGGGGTATGAGATATCCCAACATTCAGCTCCTCACTCCCTCACAGGGGATCCTGACCCTAACAACCACAAGAGGCTGACTGACCGTGTCCAAACTCCCGGGCTGGGATCTGAGACTCCTCTTGACTCACTGTGCTGGGCACCATGACTGACTGTTGACAATGATATTCAGCTTTCTGAGTTTGTGTCTGTGCTAAACACCAAGACAGTACAGCAGGCGGGTGAGCCCGGTAGCTCTGGCTGAGGGGAAACACTGTTGAGGGCAGGGTAAGACAAGGCAATAATTCTGTGAGCATTCAAGTCAGCTCAAAATGAGTGTGTACAAACAAGGAATGAGCAGCCCAGAGGGACAGTCCATGAGCTGGTTGTGTGTCCCTGAGCACAGTGTCCTTGCAGCAGCATTGCAATGAGAGTTGTCAGTGCACCCTGACCTGCAGCATTGAAGTACAGAAGTATATTGTTAGTGGGTCGGAGATGTGCTGGGATGGCATGGTGAGGCTGGCATGTGACAGATGCCAGAATTGGTGGGTGTGGAGTACATGCAGCTTCTGTTCATGTGGCGTCCCCCGATACGTTGGTGTCCAGGCTAGAAGTCTGTAGAAGAGAGCCACGAGATGGAGTCACCAGGTACCAGCTCTGACATTCATGTCAAATTCTCCATATTGAGTTTCCCCACAGTGGGGGAGGATATGAAGCTGCAAGTTGATGAGTGGGGGTGAGGGATCCACAATAATGTGGCTGTTGATCATTAGTAATCATTCAGTGAGCATCTCGCCTCTCCCGCGCTCAAATCCTGTCTTAAAGAACAGCCCAGTACAGGAACAGGCCCTTCAGCCCAGCAAGCCCGCACTGACACATGATGTCCTTCCAATGTTAAAACAGAAGTTTTTGCTCCAATACCCTCTATGTCATTCTATTCCCTACTTACTCATACTTGTGCCAAGATCCCTCTTAAACCTTGCTTTATTGGCTTCTTCCCCTCTATCAGTGCATTTCTGGCATTTTCACATTCTGCCTGGAACAGCTAAAAAAAGCCTTACCTATCATATCTCCTGAACTTTTTGCCTTTTACCTAAAACCTACAGTCCTGAGTAATTCATATTTCTACTCTGGGGGGAAAAGAGACTCTACCTGTCCTTCTATCTATGCCTCTGATAATTTTGTAAATATCTATCAGGGAGCCCCATAGCCAATGATGCCTTGGTGGAAACAAACCATGTTTGTTCAATTTCTCCTTCTGACTAATACCCTCCAAACCAGACAACATCCTGATAAAACTTTTCCATACCCTCACCAACACTTCAACTTCATATGGCAACCAGTACTGTACCCAATATTATAAATGTAACTCGTAATAAGTTTCTCTGCAGCTGCAATATGACCTGCTAATTTTCATACTGCATGCTCGGATGCCTGTCTGCAGGTTTGTCGTTAGTCGTCTTGATAACCCTATCCACCCGTGTTACCACTTTCAGGGAGCTGTGGAGTGGTACACGAAGATCTCTTTGGATGTTGATGCAATCAGTAGTTTTTCCCTCCACTTTATTCTTCTCTCCTACATTAGACCTTCTAAAACACACCACGTCGCATCATGTCCAGATAAAGTTGCATCGGTGTTTTCTCTGTCCAAGTCTGCAGCTGACCTATATCCTGCTGTATTCTATGGCAATCATCCACACAATCTGCAACTCCGCCAATCTATTTACGGATCTCCAGTCACAAAAACACTGTTCCACCACTACTGTCTTCAATGACCAAGCAGTTCTCTATCCATCTTACTAACTGACTGTTGATCCCCTTTCACTTCATCTTCTATATGAGCCTGCATAAGGAACCATATCAAAGTCCTTGCTAAGGTCCAAGCCGCCAATATCCCTCCCCATGCACTTATCAATCAATTTTGTCACTTCCTCAAAATAATCAATCAAGTTTGTGAGACAGGATATTCCCCACACAACTGTGTTGCCTGTTGCTAGTAAATCCAGATTAGAGTACTATTGGAGCTGCACTCATTCAGATAAGTGATTATTCCATCATATTCCTCACATGAACCTTGGAGAGTAGATTAGATTCCTTACAGTATGGAAACAGGACCTTCGGCCTAACCAGTCCATGTCAACCCTCCGAAGAGTAATCCACCCACACCCATTTCCTTCTGACTAAAACACTTAACAATTTAGTATGGCCAATTCCCCTGGCCTGCACATCTTTGGACTGTGGGAGGAAACCCATAAAGACCCAGGGTGAATGGGCAAATGCAACACAGTTAGTCACCCAAGGCCAGAATCGAACCCAGGACCTTGGCACTGTAAGGCAGCAGTGCTAAAACTGAGCTACCATGCCCCTCGCGATAGGGGAGGTATGTTGGGCTGTGATGGTTACTGTACAATGGGAGGTATGTTAGGCTGCTCTGGTTTCTTGACAGTGGGAGGTATGTCGGGCCGTGATGGTTACTGTACAGTGGGAGGTATGTCGGGCCGTGATGGTTACTGTACAGTGGGAGGGATGTTGGGCTGTGATGGTTACTGTACAGTGGGAGCTATGTCTGGCTGTGAAGTTGCAGACTGCATGAGCTGTACAGAGTATGATTCTGCTGCTGCCGATGGCCCTCTGCACCTCATGGCTGCATCATCATTGGTTATTCAATCTGTATAAACTCTGACCCATTCAGTACGAAAGGGGCTACATATCATGGTGAGGAGGGTCTGCAAAATGTGAAGGTAGCCCTTGCTCCCCATTGTGCAGTAACCATTCTTACTGATATATGAAATGGAGAGGTGTATCTGCAGCAGGCAGATCGGTGATGATGTGGTCAATTATATGTTTCGCTTTTATTAATTCTACCATAAACTGAAACAAAGCAGTCTAGCAGCCACAGGATCCAGCATCAACGCTGAGCACTATCATTAGACTGGATTCCCTACAGAATGGGAACTGGCCCTTCGGCCCTACCAGTCCACACCGACCCTCCGAAGAGCAACACACCCTCCTCTGACTAATACAGGAATACTTTGGGCAGTTTACCATGGCCAATTCACCGGAGCTGTAATCTTTGGACTGTGGGAGGAAACCCACGCAGACACAGAGAGAATGTGCAACACCCAACCGGCAGTTGCCCGAGGTTGGAATCAAACCTGGGATCCTGGTGCTATAAGGCAGCAGTGCTAACCACTGATCCGCCATGTCATCCTATATTGACTATATACCAAGGAGCTGTCCCCCTCTGCCTGGCTGTGTCCTGTCAGTGGGTCAGAACCTACCAGAGAGGGTGGTGATATTGCCTGGGACATAGTCCTGTTCACAGAATCATGCTTTACAGACAATATCTGACTGCTGCTTGATTAGTCCTAGGGAAATAGATACCAGGTCACTTTCATATTTTCTGTAATGAAGAGTTAATATCACTTTGTTTCTTACATATTTTAAAATAAACCAATGATCATTGTTTTTCAGTTGAAGTGAACGATAATTGAATTACCAGAGCGCATACCTAACTATTACACAATTCAGTGACTGTAGTAAACAGCCGATTCATGTTCAGATCAGTGAACACACCATCTTGCAGGCAGCAAAGCTGTTGGAAATGACTTTGAGGAAAAGCCTGAATTCAGACACAGTGTTATTGGGCCTCACCACGACCTCCAAAATACTGGACATCTCCAAAATCTGTCCAGAGAGCTCCCAATCTGGAGCTGGGCAGTTACTCACACAATCCCTCACAATAGACTGGTTAGAGACAGACCTGAACAACGGGGAGATGTGTGGGGCAGACTGGTAATGGACTAGCACATGGCGCTGGTTCAGACACAGTTCAATATTTATAACAACGACCTGTAAACAGCCATGTCTTGCAAGGATAGCTCTTCTTGTGTTCCACCTAAACTCTGTAATTCTGTACCTTGGGCCCGATCCTGAATGAAGGTATTATAAAGTTGATGGACTCCTGCAGCACATGGCATCTGACATTGAATCCCTCATAAACAATATCCAGTGTATGTTAGCCCCACAATGTCACTATCCAAACAGAATTGTGCAGCTCCATTGATGGCCAGCTTGATCTCAAACCAACGACCTTGTGTGTGACTTGAGCTGGAAATCTCTGTGTAAATGTTTACAGCATTGTTCTAACCATTAACAACCATTAAGTAAAGTCTCTTTACTGAAGGTCCGATAGCCTTTCAAAATACCAACTTTTTGATTATCCAATAAGCACAAAATTCACCCATTTATTCAGTACACCGTTATAACAACAATATGATGTCAACTCACAGGTAAGTAGCATTGAAATGATGAGTCTCATTGCCACACCCAAGACTAAATTGTTATTAAGTACAAGGACTTTGAAAATACACAATTACTTTCCCTTTTATAAATATTGTTAACTAATAGTCTATTCTCCTGCTCCTCAGATGCTGCCTGAACGTCCCAGTTTTTTTTTCAGAACTACACTTTTTGACTCTGATCTCCAGCATCTGCAGTCCTCACTTTCACCCTGCTAATATTCATCATAATCATTTTCGTGGCAACAATGTCACTGTGTGTTTAAACATGTTCCAGATATGAGTACGTTTTCAGTTGCTTCTGTCTATCTCAGAGCTCAGTAATGTGGGATGACAATGCCAGTGTCTGTGGTGCTCGGTATGTAGGCCATGCCTCTGAGAGACTGACAGATTCTTTCAAACATCATATCCCTTCAGCTGTTCACAACAAGCAATGTACTGCCTGGACCCAACCAGCCTGAGCTCACAAAACCCAAAACCGTGTCCAGCATTAAATAGGTCTAGACAATACTTTTATGTTAATTTATTCATGAAATGTGATTGGGACGGCATTTATTGATCGATAGTGAACTTAAAACAGTGACACTGAAGGAACGGCAATATACTTCCCAATCAGGATGGTAGGTGGCTTGGAACAGAACGCGAACATGGTGGGGGTCCCGTGTGTCTGCTTCCCTTGACCTTCCCGATGGTCGGGGGGTTCACAGGTACGTTGTAAGCAGCCTTGGTAAATTTCTGCAGAGCACAGTGTATATGGCAGGTATTGCTGCTACTGAGCATCAGTGGATGAGGGGTGAAGCTGCACCCACACGGACAAATGGAAGTATTTAATCACACATATTCAACATGTGTCTTAGCAATAGGGGACAGGCTTTCAGAAATTTTGAGGTGAGTTATTCCTGCAGAATTTCGAGCCCCTGACATACTCTTGTAGCTAAAGACTTTATATGCGTCAAAAAGTGGCGCTGGAAAACTAAAACAGGTCAGGCAGCATCTGAGGTACAGGAGAAGTCAATGTTTTAGCAGAAGCCCTTCACAGGAATGGGTAATGAAATCATATGGTCAGTCCAGTTCAGGTTAATGACAATCCCCGCGATATTGCTTGGTGTGTGTTCAGTGATGGTGGTGGAATTGAACGTTAGAGGATGTGTTTCAATTTTTCATTGTTAGAGGTAATCGTTGTCTGGCACAGATGTAAAGGAAATGGGATTGTCACTGTGAAGCACACACCTGCATATTTCCAGGTCCTGTTCCATTTGGACAAGGACTGCTTCAGTATCTGAGTAAATCATGAATGGTGTTGAATACTGTCCAATCATTGGCAAACATCCCCACTTTTGATTTTACAGTCATTTATGAAGCAGCTGAAAATTATAGGGCCTAGGGCAGAGAACACTCTTATAGCTCACTGATGCTGTCCCTTTCTCTGAGCCAGGAAGCTTGCTTCTAGTTCCACCTGCTCCAGAGGTGTCTAACAACATATCTGAACGGAATAGTATTACAATATCTACCACACAGAGCTGCGTGAGGATTTGGTTAGCTCAATCAGTTGGATTGCTGGTTTATAATGCAGATTAATGTCAACAGTGTGGGCTCAATTCCTGGGGTGACTAAAGGACTGTCCTACTCAATCTCTCCCTTACTTGAGGTATGATGACAGTCCAGTTAAACTACCGCCAGTTGTCTCTATCATCCTGTAGGAGTATGGTGTCCTGCCTTTACATTGCTAATCTCCAGGCTTACCCAGAAACCCCGCCCCTGGGGTACTGTGGCGAAGCTGAGATGGCTGCTCTCCACCAACCCCAGCCACCTTCCTTTGTACCAGGTGTAACTTCTACCAGTGCAGACGATTCCTGTTTGCCGCTAATCCTGGATATGACATTTGGTCAAATGCAGTTATGATCGTGCAAAAAGTAACTGTCACCTCACCTCTCGAATTCAGCTGTGTGTTCTCTTGCTGTACATCATTAAACCAAGGCTTCAATGAGCCCAAGGGATGAGAGCCCAAACTGAGCTTTAGCGAGCAGGTTAGTACTGAGGAAGTGCTGCTTGATCCCACTGTAGATGACATCTGCCATTCCTTTATTAATGACAGGGATTAGAGCAATGGGGTAGTCACTGATTGTCCGATGTTTTGTCTGAGTGTGTACAGAACACACCCGGATAGTTTCCCACATTGTCAGGTAGGTCCCAGTGCTGTATCCCAGCAGGAACAGCCTGAATGGAATGTTATCATGGCCCACAGCCATTGCATTCTCCAATCCTTCCAGCTGTTTGTTAATACCACACAAAGTGAATCGGATTAGCTGAAGACTGCCATCTGGAGGAGACTAAAATAGATCATCCCATTGATATTTCTGTCTGAACATTGCTGTGAATGTTTCAGCCTTAGATTTCTATTGTTGTGCTAAGCCCTTCCATCATTCAGGAAGGTGGTATTGGTGGATTCTTCTCCTCCAGTGAGTTTTGTGATTAACCACCACCACTCACCCGGATTGTAGAGATTAGGTCTGATTCACTGGTTACATCTGTGTCTCATTTGCTATTTATACCATGTGATGAGTAAGTGGCCCAATTTAGTAACTTCATCTCATTCTGAGGTGTATTTGGTGCTACTATAGTCAGGCCTTCCTGTTATCTCCATTTATCAAGGGTGTATCCCTGACTTGACGGCCAGGATAACGTGAAGTATATGCCAGGCAGTGATAATGAAAATTATACTGGAGTACAATTCTGCTGTTATTGGTAAAGACCCGAACCACCTCACACAGGCCAGTGCAAAATTCCAAAATCTATTGGAAATCTGCCCCGTTGAGCACAGTGATGGTATCACATATTCACAGGGGGTCTTCACGATGTAAAACTGGAAAATGTCTCCATAAATGCTGTGTGCGGTAGTTCACCGTTCCCAATACGGTCATCGAACAATGTGTCTGCAGCCGGTAGGTTGGTGAGGATGAGGTCAAGGATGTTTCTCCCTATCAGTCGTTCCCCCTGACCCAGTGCAGACGCAGTGAAGCAGTTGTGTCCTTTTAAACTCAACCACCTCAATCAGTAATGCTGCTGCTGAGCTCCTCTTGGTGGTGGTTTTGAAATGGCCCACCCAGTATACATCCGCCAGCTCTGTCAGTCTCTGTGCTTCCTCCAAGTGTTGTTCAATGTAGAGGGACACTGATCCACCAGCTCAGGCAGGGGAGTCAGCAGGAGGTTTCCGTGTCAGTGTTTGATCTGACACCGTGAGGCTGAGGGAGGGGGGTCAGCAGGAGGTTTCTGTGTCAGTGTTTGATCTGACACCGTGAGGCTGAGGGAGGGGGGTCAGCAGGAGGTTTCTGTGTCAGTGTTTGATCTGACACCGTGAGGCTGAGGGAGGGGGGTCAGCAGGAGTTTTCTGTGTCAGTGTTTGATCTGACACCGTGAGGCTGAGGGAGGGGGGTCAGCAGGAGGTTTCTGTGTCAGTGTTTGATCTGACACCGTGAGGCTGAGGGAGGGGGGGGTCAGCAGGAGGTTTCTGTGTCAGTGTTTGATCTGACACCGTGAGGCTGAGGGAGGGGAGTCAGCAGGAGGTTTCTGTGTCAGTGTTTGATCTGACACCGTGAGGCTGAGGGAGGGAGGGGGGGGTCAGCAGGAGGTTTCTGTGTCAGTGTTTGATCTGACACCGTGAGGCTGAGGGAGGGGGGGGTCAGCAGGAGGTTTCTGTGTCAGTGTTTGATCAGACACCGTGAGGCTGAGGGAGGGGGGAGTCAGCAGGAGGTTTCTGTGTCAGTGTTTGATCTGACACCGTGAGGCTGAGGGAGGGGGGGGTCAGCAGGAGGTTTCTGTGTCAGTGTTTGATCTGACACCGTGAGGCTGAGGGAGGGGGGGGGTCAGCAGGAGCTTTCTGTGTCAGTGTTTGATCTGACACCGTGAGGCTGAGGGAGGGGGGTCAGCAGGAGGTTTCTGTGTCAATGTTTGATCTGACACCGTGAGGCTAAGGGAGGGGGGAAAGCAGGAGGTTTCTGAGTCAGTGTTTGATCTGACACCGTGAGGCTGAGGGGGGGGGGGGGTCAGCAGGAGGTTTCTGTGTCAGTGTTTGATCTGACACCGTGAGGCTGAGGGAGGGGAGTCAGCAGGAGGTTTCTGTGTCAGTGTTTGATCTGACACCGAGAGGCTGAGGGAGGGGGGTCAGCAGGAGGTTTCTGTGTCAGTGTTTGATCTGACACCGTGAGGCTGAGGGAGGGGAGTCAGCAGGAGGTTTCTGTGTCAGTGTTTGATCTGACCCCGTGAGGCTGAGGGAGGGGGGTCAGCAGGAGGTTTCTGTGTCAGTGTTTGATCTGACCCCGTGAGGCTGAGGGAGGGGGGTCAGCAGGAGGTTTCTGTGTCAGTGTTTGATCTGACACCGTGAGGCTGAGGGAGGGGAGTCAGCAGGAGGTTTCTGTGTCAGTGTTTGATCTGACACCGTGAGGCTGAGGGAGGGGGGGGGGTCAGCAGGAGGTTTCTGTGTCAGTGTTTGATCTGACACCGTGAGGCTGAGGGAGGGGGGGGTCAGCAGGAGGTTTCTGTGTCAGTGTTTGATCTGACACCGTGAGGCTGATGGAGGGGGGTCAGCAGGAGGTTTCTGTGTCAGTGTTTGATCTGACACCGTGAGGCTGAGGGAGGGGAGTCAGCAGGAGGTTTCTGTGTCAGTGTTTGATCTGACACCGTGAGGCTGAGGGAGGGGGGGGTCAGCAGGAGGTTTCTGTGTCAGTGTTTGATCTGACACCGTGAGGCTGAGGGAGGGGGGGGTCAGCAGGTGGTTTCTGTGTCAGTGTTTGATCTGACACCGTGATGCTGAGGGAGGGGGGGTCAGCAGGAGGTTTCTGTGTCAGTGTTTGATCTGATACCGTGAGGCTGAGGGAGGGGGGTCAGCAGGAGGTTTCTGTGTCAGTGTTTGATCTGACCCCGTGAGGCTGAGGGAGGGGAGTCAGCAGGAGGTTTCTGTGTCAGTGTTTGATCTGACACCGTGAGGCTGAGGGAGGGGGGGGTCAGCAGGAGGTTTCTGTGTCAGTGTTTGATCTGACACCGTGAGGCTGAGGGAGGGGAGTCAGCAGGAGGTTTCTGTGTCAGTGTTTGATCTGACCCCGTGAGGCTGAGGGAGGGGGGTCATCAGGAGGTTTCTGTGTCAGTGTTTGATCTGACACCGTGAGGCTGAGAGAGGGGGGGGGGGTCAGCAGGAGGTTTCTGTGTCAGTGTTTGATCTGACACCGTGAGGCTGAGGGAGGGGGGTCAGCAGGAGGTTTCTGTGTCAGTGTTTGATCTGACACCGTGAGGCTGAGGGGGGGGGGGGGTCAGCAGGAGGTTTCTGTGTCAGTGTTTGATCTGACACCGTGAGGCTGAGGGAGGGGGGGCGGTCAGCAGGAGGTTTCTGTGTCAGTGTTTGATCTAACACCGTGAGGCTGAGGGAGGGGAATCAGCAGGAGGTTTCCGTGTCAGTGTTTGATCTGACACCGTCTGGTATTGTTATGTCACATTGTTGTTTGAGCAGTCTGTAGGACACCTCTCCCAAATCTAGCCCTTTCCCCCGACATTAGGAAGGAGGGGTTTTCAGGGTCTGCATGGCTTTTTATTTGTGTCGCTGTCAACCGAAGGGCCTGTCCTGTGCTGTATGACACTGACTCTATTTCTCTCGTGATTGGACAATCCAAGGTCTCACTCCTTCTGTTCCTCCCAGTGCCTTCTCTATTCCAAAGATTTCAATAATATTTTCTCTATTAAGACATTGCTCAATTCCATTTTTAAACTATCTACTTGGATATCTGTATCTTTCCTTGTCATCTTCTCCAGCCGCTACATCCATCTGTGTCTCAGTATCCCTCCATACCTCCACAATTTTTGTCTCATACTCCAGACCCATCTATGACTGAAAATTCTGCCAGCCTCTGCATTCTTCCCTATCTCTATGCCTTCCAGCTGCTACACTTCTCCCTATATCCTGTGATTGAACTTAAAAATATCTCACTAACCTGTTCTAGCATGCACAGGCCACGCTATCTCTCGGCCATCTCCAGCCTCGCTTTCCTTTTCCTGTAACATCTCCAGCCTCGCTTTCCTTTTCCTGTAACATCTCTAGCCTTGCTTTCCTCTCTCCATAACATCTCCACCCTTGTTTTCCTATCTCGGTAACATCTCCAGCTTTGCTTCCCTATCTCTAACATCTTCAGCCTTGCATTCCTAGACACCTCAGTGAATTGGTTATACATCTGCTCCTGTATTTTCATCTTTCTGGGGCTATATAAAATATCCCCAGCAGTATGTTCTGTCAACATTTTGATCCTAACCTTGGCCGATTAACCCTCATTTGAAGACTCTTCCAGGATATTGTCCTTCCTTACCGCTGTAACTGGCTCCTTAATTAATAATACAACACCACCTCCTCTTCATCACCCTCTCCTCTCCTGCCCATATTTTACAGTATAACTGAACATTGAGTTGTTGACCCTGACCTCCCTCAAACAATGTCACACCTCCACATGTCAACTCATTCCTTTACCACATCAGTCTGTCTGGTAATACTCCCAGCATTAACATAAGCTGGAACATAACACTTGGAATACTGTGTACCTTGGAGTTCTTCAGTCATTCACTATTTCGTATAAGGCTGCTCAAACCATGAACCAAAATTTTAACTCTGGCACTGAATGTTGAATTGTAATATCTTTTTTTTCAAACAAATGTATTCCTTAAGTGCAACTCTCCAGAACTGAGCAGTCAGCTCCACATACAATGAGTTTTTGATGGTTAATTCCCCATTCAGTGTACAGAGGGGACAGCTGCAGTAATGTAGAAAGTGAGGACTGCAGTTGATAGAGATCAGAGTCGAAATGTGTAGAGCTGGAAAAGCACAGCAGGTCAGGCGGCATCCGAGGAGCAAGCGTGTTGATGTTTTAGGCATAAGCTATTCATCAGGAAGGCGTTGGTGCATTCCTTCTTTTTTCATTCTGTGATTCACAGGACATTGGGATCTGTACTTACTCAGGCAGGCGGCACTGTATATAGTGTTGAAATGGAAAGCAGTGAATCAGTTGGTTGGAGATGGAATAGAAAAGTTGAAGGGAAGTACAGACTGATTGAAGTACAAACATAAGCATAGGTAAATAACCTGGGTCAGATAGGGTACACCTGAGGTTATTCCAGGAAGTGATGGGAGAGATTGGTGTGCCTTTGGCGATAACCTTTGCATCCTCCTTGTCCACTGGAGTATTGTCAGATGATTGAAGGATGGCAAATGTTATTCCCTTGTTCAGGAAAGGGAATAGGGATAACCATGGGAATGACAGAACAGTCAGTCTTATATCGGTGGTGGGCAAAGTATTAGAGATGATTCTGAGAGGCAGGATTTACAATTACTTAGAAAATAACACTTTGATTAGAGGAAGTCAGCATGGCTTTGTCAGCAGCAGGTCATCCCTCAGAAACCTTTATTGAGTTTTTTGAAGATGTGAAAAAACACGTTGATGATGGTCGACCAGTAGATGTGGTGAACAAAAATGTTAGCAAGGCATTTGATAAGGTTCACCATTGTAGGCGCATTCAAAAGGTAAGGAGGCATGGGACACAGGGAAGTTTGACTGTCTAGATATAGATTTGGCAGGCCCATAGAAGACAGAGAGTGGTAGCAGATGGAAAGTATTCAGCCTGGAGCTCAGTGACCAGTGGTGTTCCATACGGATTGGCTCTGTGACCTGTGCGATTTGTGAATTTTATAGATGACTTTCATGAGGTAGTGGAATGGTGGGTTAAGAAGTTTGCCGATGACATGAAGGTTGGTGGAGTTGTGGATAGTATAGAGGGTTGGTATAGATTACAAGAGGACATTGACAGGATGCAGAGCTGGGCTGATAAATGGCAGATACAGTTCGACCTTAAATATTGTGAAGCGATTTATTTTGGAAGGTTGTATTTGCATACACAATACAGGGTTCAAGGCCGAATTCATGGCAGTGTGGAGTGACAGAGGGATATTGGGCTCCATGTCCATAGATCCCACAAAGTTGCCACCGATGTTTGCAGGGTTGTTAAGAAGGCATATAGTGTGTTGGCGTTCATTAACATGAGTATTGAGTTTAAGAGCAGTGAGGTTAATGCTTAACTCTATAAAGCTGTGGTCCAACCACACTTAAAATACTGTGTTCAGTTCTGGTTGCTTCATAGAACATAGAACAGTACAGCACAGAACAGGCCCTTCAGCCCACGATGTTGTGCTGACCATTGATCCTCATGTTTGCACCCTCAAATTTCTGTGACCATATCCATGTCTTAAATGTACCCAATGATCTTGCTTCCACAACTGCTGCTGCCAACGCATTTCATGCTCTCACAACTCTGTGTAAAGAACCCGCCTCTGACATCCCCTCTGTACTTTCCTCCAACCAGCTTAAAATTATGACACCTCGTGTTAGCCATTTCTGCCCTGGGAAATAGCCTCTGGCTATCGACTCTATCTATGCCTCTCATTATCTTGTATACTTCAATTAGGTCCCCTCTTCTCCTTCTCCAATGAAAAAAGTCCGAGCTCAGTCAACCTCTCTTCATAAGATAAGTCCTCCATTCCAGGCAGCATCCTGGTAAATCTCCTCTGAACCATCTCAAAAGCATCCACATCTTTCCTATATTATGGCTACCAGAACTGGACGCTGTATACCAAGTGCAGTCTCACCTAAGTTTTATAAAGCTACAACAAGATCTCATGGCTTTTAAACTCAATCGCCCTGTTAATGAAAGCCAAAACACCATATGCTTTCTTTACAACCCTGTCCACTTGGATAGCCATTTTAAGGGATCTATGTACCTGCACACCAAGATCCCTCTGTTCCCTCACACTGCCAAGATTCCTATCTTTAATCCTGTACTCAGCTTTCATATTTGACCTTCCAAAATGCATCACCTCGCATTGATCCAGGTTGAACTCCATCTGCCACCTCTCAGCCCATCTCTGCATCCTGTCAATGTCGAGCTGCAGCCTACAACAGACCACTATACGGTAAATGACACCTCCAATCTTTGTATCGTCTGCAAACTTGCTGACCGATCCATCAATCCTCTCATCCAAATCATTAATAAAAATTACAAACAGTAGAAGTCAAAGGACAGAGCCCTGTGGAACACCACTCACCACTGATGTCCAGGCAGAATATTTCCCTTCTACGACCACTCGCTGTCTTCTGTTGGCCAGCCAATTCTGTATCCAGACTTCTACGTTCCCCTGTATCCCATTCCTCCTGACCTTCTGAATGAGCCTACCATGGGGAACCTTATCAAATGCCTTTCTGAAGTCCATATACGCCACATCCACAGCTCGACCCTCATCAACTTTTATAGTTACATCCTCAAAGAACTCGATAAGGTTTTTGAGGCATGACCTACCCCTTTCAAAGCCGTGTTGACTGCATTTAATCAAGCCATGCTCTTCCAGCTGGTCATAAATCCTATCCCTCAGAATCCTTTCCAACACCTTGCAGACGACAGACGTGAGACTTACTGGTCTGTAATTGCCGGGAATTTCCCTATTTCCTTTCGTGAAGAGAGGAATTACATTTGCCTCTCTCCAGTCCTCAGGTATGACTCCAGTGGAGAGCGAGGATGCAAAGATCTTCGCAAGTGGTGAAACAATCACATTTCTCGCTTCGCAAAGCAGCCGAGGGCAAATCTGGTCCGGGCATGGCGACTTGTCAATCTTAATGTTCGACAAAATTTTCAGCACATCAGCTTCCTCTATCTCTATCCATTACAGCATGCACACCTGCTCTTCAAATGTTTCATTCATTACAAAGTTTGTTTCTTTCATAAAGACAGAAGAAAAAAATTCATTTAGGGCTTCCCCTACCTCCTCACACTCCACACACATGTTCCCTATGCTAACCCTGATCGGCCCTATTCTTTCTTTGACCATTCTCTTATTCCCCACATAAGTGTAAAATGCCTTTGTGTTCTCCCTAATGCGTTCTGCCAAGCCTTTCTCGTGACCCCTCCTGGCTCTCCTCAGACCATTTTTGAGCTCCTTCCTCACCTGCCTGTAATCCTCTAGAGCTGAGCTTGACCCTAGCTTCCTCCACCTTATGTAAGCTACCTTCTTCCTTGTGACGAGAAGCTCCATTGGTCTCATCATCCAAGGTTCCTTTTTCTTACCCCGTCTTGCCTGTCTCAGAGGAACATGTTTATTTATCACTTGCAACAACTGCTCCTTAAACAGTCTCCACATGTCGAGAGTGCCTTTACCATGGAACAATTGCTCCCAGTCCATCCTTCCTAACTCATCTCTAATCGCATCATTCATTCCTCTTTCCCAATTAAATATCCTCCCATTTTGCCTAATCCTCTCCTTCTCCATAACTATGTAGAATGTGAGGCAGTTGTGCTCACTGTCACCAAAATGCTCTCCCACCACAAGATCTGATACTGCCCCGGCTCGTTTCCGAGCACCAAGTCTAGAATGGCCTCTCTCGTCGGCCTGTCAACGTACTGAGTTAGGAAACCCTCCTGAACATACCTTACAAAAACAGCTCCATTCAAATCTTCTACTCGAAGGAGGTACCAATCAACATTGGGAAAGTTAAAGTCATCCATTACTACAACCCTACCACATCCACACTTTTCCAAAATCTGCCGACCTATGCTTTCTTCAATCTCCCTGCTGCTATTGGGGAGCCTGTAGTAAACCCTTAACGAGGTGACTGCTCCCTTGCTGTTCCTAATTTCCACCCATACTGACTCAGTCGGCAGATCTTCCTCGACAATGGTAACTTCTGTAGCAGTGATAAACTCTCCGATTAGAAGTGCTACACCCCCTCTTCCTTTCTCCCTCCCTATTCTTTTTAAATGCCTTGCTGATATATGTACTCACTGCTTTCCATCCCGGCTGCCCCGCTGGTCCTCGTCACTTCCTCCGCTGCTCCCAATCCTTCTGTGAAAGAGAAAACAACGCTGCCCGCGATCGGTAAATAATTTTTTAAAAACTGCCTTACCTTACCTGCAGTCTTTCGGGTTCGTCTTTCCTCCGCTGCTGCTCGCACTCACCTGTGGAAGTCTCAGAGAGTGTGCGGAGCATATCTACCAGGATGCTACCAGGACTGGAGGACATGTCTTAGGAAGAAAGGTTGAGAGAGCTAGGGCTTTTCTCACTGGAGCGAAGAAGGATGAGAGGTGAATTGACAGAGATGTACATAGAGTGGATAGCCAGAGCCTTTTCCCAGGGTAGAATTGGCTATCAACAAGGGGCATAACTTTAAAGTGATTGGAGGAAGGTTTAGAGGAGATGCCAGAGGTAGGTTCTTTATTCCGAGAGTGGTGGGTGGGCGGAATGCACCGCCAGCGGTGTTAGTAGAGTCAGATACATTAGAGATAGTTAAGAAGACTCTTGGATAGGAACATGGAAGTTAGTACATTGAAGGGCATGTAGGTTAGTCTGATCTAAGATTAGGATAAAAGGCCAGCAAAACATTGAGGGCTGAAGGGCTCTTACTGTGCTGTACTGTTCTGTGTTCCAAGTTTCACTCAGTTTGTGGATTCTCAGTAATTTTTGATTGAGTGAGTGAGGCGTGCGTGGGAGGGAGCTGTGTCAAGTCAGGAAGCTGGGGTAGAGCGTTAGACCAAGACTTCCAGTTTTGATGTGCATTGTTCCATTCACCTAAGTGCCAGCACAATATGTGTGGTTACCTAGACCAGAAAAAATCCATCAAGTTCCATTATTAAAATTATTCTTGGCTTGCCGTTTGCTCCTGGTTTCTTCAGAAGCATTCTGTTGGGTGACCTATCAATTAGTATCAGACCATCCACAAACATGTACAATTTTATTTTTATACTGGTGAATATGAAGGTACATTTATTGGATATAGTTTCAGAGGGTTCACTGTGAGACACAAGATGCTGCAATAGACTGTCAATTGTTTACACCCAGTGTCTGGTCCAGGGGGCAGATGTATGGACTCTGGGGGACATGCCAGATGTCATCACCGTAAGTAACTTGTGCGTTGTGATTCTGACACTCCATGTCCATACATCTGCTCCATGGGCCAGGCTCTGACTGAAGATGAATTTGTTACAGCTGATTCCTGGTCAGTCATTGGTATCTAATTTAGACAGCATTGATACCGACACTGAGAGCAGTGATATCCTGTTGGTTTCTTTACTCCTGCTCAAGGCGGATCCTAAATGATTCTCTGTGAGAGAGTGTTTGAATGACTGCCCTGACCCAGGATGGAAACTCTCTGGGCAGATTCAGGAGCAGGCCGGTGTCTCACTCAGTGCCACAGGCAGCTGTGAGGTTCAGTAGCACTGTACCCGAATTCACCCTTTTGAAATCCACTTTTAATTTCGATCATGATGCAAAGTGATGGGTTGACTGACCTGATCAATGATCAAGAGTTTGCCATGTTTGTGAATTGGGCAATAATAAGATATGAGCTATAATTATTTAACTGAACAATAACTGCATCATCTCTGAAAACAATAAATTTAATTTTATTTGATGGAATTAAAATATAAACACCGAACAACGTTTTTTGATACAAAAGGAAAGAATTACATTTTGTTTTGTACTGAAGAAGAATATGTTTTCTGACTATTTTGGTGATCACAATTACACATTGAATCTCAGTACTCAAATGCGTACATTGCCGCTCTATCATTTGCAAAATGATTGACCTCTGACTAATTGCATATTCAGAGTGAGCAAATGATTGAACAATCAAATAGAATTATAACTCTTACACATTTAAATATAACCAGTCGATTTGATTTCTCACCTGAAATGTGTGAGTTTCAGTTATTTGCCAACAATTCTATTAGTTTTAAAATAATGATGGAAAAGGATAGACGAGATCTAAAAGTAAAATTCTAAATTGGAGAAAGGCCAATTTTGACGGTATTAGGCAATATCTTTCAAAAACTGATGGTGGCAAATGTTCGCAGGTAAGTGGACGGCTAGAAAATGGGAAGCCTTCAGAAATTAGATAGCCGGAGTCCAGAGACAGTATAATCTTGTTAGGGTAAAAGGAAAGGCTGGAAGATATAGATAGTGCTGAATGACTAAAGAAATTGAGAGTCTGGTTAAGAAAAAGAAGGAAGGATATGACAGGTACAGGCAGGATAGATCGAGTGAATCCTTAGAAGAGTAGAAAGGCAGGAGGAGTATACCAAAGAGGGAAATCAGGAAGGCAAAAAGGGGACATGAGTTAGCATTGACAAATAGAGTTAAGGAGAATCCAAAAGGATTTTACAAATACATTGAGAACAAAAGGGCAAATAAGGAGAGAATAGAGTCCTCAAAGATCAGCAAGGTGCCTTTGTGTGGAGCTGCAGGAGATGGGAGAGATACTAAACGAGTATTTTGTATTAGTGTTTACTCAGGAGAAGGACATGGGAGATGTAGATATACTGAGAAATAGATAGTGACGTCTTGAAAAATGTCCATATTACAGAGGAAGAAGTGCTGGATGTCTTGAAATGCATAAAGGAGGAAAAATCCCCAGAACCTGATAGATTCGGTGAAACTTGAAAGGGTTCAGAAAAGATTTACATGCATGTTGCCAAGGTTGGAGGGTTTGAGCGACAGCTGGAGGTTGAACAAGCTGGAGCTGTTATCCCTGGAACATTGGAGACTGGGGGTGACTTTATAGAGGTTTATAAAATCATGAGGGGCCATGGATCGGGTAAATTGACAAGGTATTTTTGCTGGCATGGTGGAGCCCACAACTAGAGGGCATAGTTTTCGGTTGGGAAGGGAAAAATATAAAAGAGATGTAAGGGGCAACGTTTTCACTCAGAGAGTTGTACGTGTGTGGAATGAGCTGCCAGAGGAAGTGGTGGCAGTTAGTACAATTGCAACATTTAGATGGCGTCTGGATGGGTATATGAATAGAAAGTGTTTAGAGGGATATGGGCTGAGTCCTGGCAGGTGGGACGAGATTGGGTTGGGATATCTGGTCGGCATGGACAAGTTGGACGGAAGGGTATGTTTCCATGCTGTACATCTCTTTGACCCTGTGACTGTAATTTAGAAATGGCAATAATTTGACATGCGTTATCAAATAAATAAATTGTTTATATTATTAAATTGTAGCATACAATAAGTTGAAAACTTGCTATTTTTAGAATGAATGATAAAGAACAAAGAACATTCCGACACAGGAACAGACCCTTCGGCCCTCCTAGCCTGTGCTGATCCAGATCCTCATATTTTCTAAACCTGCACATATTTTCTAATGGTCTGTATCCCTTTGCTCCCTCCCCATTCATGTTTCTGTCTAAATACATCTTAGATAACACTATTACTCCTGCCCCTACCGCCTCAGATGGCCACACGTTCCAGGCTGCCACCACCCTGTGAGTAAAGTTCTTCCCACATATATCTGCACTAAACCTTTCCCCTCTCACTTTGAACTCATGACCCCGAGTAATTGAGTTCCACAGTCTGGGGAAAAAAGCTTCTTCCTATCCATCCTGTATATATCTGTCTTGATTTTGTGGACCTCAACCTTCGACTTTGTAATGAAAATAGTCCTAATCTACTCAATCTTTCTTTCTTCATCTTTGTAGGTGACACGGTGGCACAGTGGTTAGCACTGCTGCCTCACAGCGCCAGAGACCTGAGTTCAATTCCCGCCACAGGCGACTGACTGTGTGGAGTTTGCACATTCTCCCCGTGTCTGCGTGGGTTTCCTCTGGGTGCTCTGGTTTCCTCCCACAGTCCAAAAATGTGCAGGTCAGGTGAATTGGTCATGCTAAACTGCCAGTAGTGTTAGGTAAGGGGCAAATGTAGGGGTATGGGTTGTTTGTGCTTCAGCAGATCGGTGTGGACTTGTTGGGCTGAAGGGCCTGTTTCCAAACTGTAAGTAATCTAAATACAGCATTCCAAATGTGGCCAAACCAAACTCCTATGCAACTGTAACATGACCTGCCAGCGCTTGTACTCAACACCTGATCCAATGAAGGAAAGCATACCATATGCCATCTTGACCACTTTGCTGACCTGTGTTGGCATCTTCAGGAAACAATGGACCCGAACACCCAGATCTCGCTGTAAGTCAATTTTCCCCAGGAGTTTTCCGTTTACTGTGTTGTTCACTCTTGAACTGGATCTTTAAAATGCATGACCTTGCAGTTGCACAGATTGAACTCCATCTGCTATTTCTGTGCCCAGCTCTCCAATCTATCTATATTCTGCTGTATTCTCTGACAGTTCCTTCACTATCTGCTACTCCAACAGTCTTGGTGTCATCTGCAAACTTGGCAATCAGGCAACCTTCTTCCAAATCATTGATATATATCACACACAACAGTGGTCCCAGTACGGATCGCTGTTGCACACCACTGGTCATAGGTCTCCATTTTGAGACATCCCCTTCCACTACTCCTCTCTGTCTCCTGTTGGCCAGCCAGTTCTCTATGCATCTAGATAGGACACTCTGGACCCCATGCGACTTCACCTTCTCCATCACCCGACCATGGGGAACCTAATAAAATGCCTTACTCAAGTCCCTCAGTATCTTCTGCAGCAGCTTCCCTACCAATGATATCAGGCCTGCCGGTCTACAATTACCTGGATTATCCCCGCTATCCTTGTTAAACAAGGGGACAATATTAGAAATTCGCCAGTCCTCCGGGACCTCACCCATGTTCAATCATCCTGCAAAGATAAATGTTAAAGCCCCAGTTATTTCCACACTCACATCCCTCAGTAACCTGTGATTGATCCCATCCAGACTTGGGGGCATGTCTACCTTAATACCTTTCAGAGTATCCAAAACTTCCTTCCTCTTTATGTCGACTTGACCCAGAGTACTCAGAGATCTATCCCTAACCTCAACATCCGTCATGTCCCTCTCCTTGGTGAATACAGATGCAAAGTACTTCCTACGAATCTCACCCATTGTCTCTGACTCCATGCATAACTTTCTTCCTTTGTCCTTGTGTGGGCCAAACATTTCACTAGTTACCCTCTTGCTCCTTATATATGGAAATAAGTCTTCGGGATTTTCCTCACCCCTGTTTGCTAAAGCTATCTCATGACCACTTTTAGCCCTTTTAAATCCCCGATATTTACTGGGAAATGTGGCTCGTGAAAAGAAAATAAACATTTGTTCATGCGAGTGGGAACTCAGATCTTTTCAAAGTGTTTTGTGCCAAAAATAATTTGAAATTCGTCTCAGTGCAAATAAATGCAAGAGAAGAAACCTCTTGGGAAGAGTAATTTTCAGCCACTATTCCCCCCAAAGTACTTCTGAGGTAGAAAAGAATGAGGGTTTGTAACAAGGGCACAACAGTAACTATGTGGGTGGCTTGAACATGCAAATTGGCTCAATTAATCAACTTGACAGTAATATCCTTGAATAAAGATTCAGAGAATGTATGAGAGATTATTTCTGAGAGCAGGCCATCATGGAAACAACCGGAGAATGGGGCTCAGTGGTTAGCACAGCAACAGGCACCCAGGTTCGATTCCAGCCTCGGGGGACTGTCTGCGTGTAGTTTGCACATTTTCCCCCTGTCTGCATGGGTTTCCTCCCACAGTCTGAAGATGTGCAGGTCAGGTGAATTGGCCATGCTAAATTGCCCATAGAGTGAGGTATGTAACTCAGAGGGGTCTGCGTGGGTTACTTTTCGGAGGGTTGGTGTGGACTTGTTGGTCCAAAGGGCCTGTTTCCAAAATATGGGGCATCTAATCTAATTTAGAGTTGATAATATGTAACAAGAAAGGATTGGTGGATGAGCTTTGCCTTGGAAGGAATACCCACAACATGCTGGAGTTTCACATTCAGATTGAAAGAGTGAAGACTGAGTCATACATGTGAGTTTTAGTGTTAGGCAATGATAATTATACAGACCGCAGGAGGGATTTGGCTGTGGTGGTCTGGGGGATGAAAAGAACAGCCAAAGGCAGGACAGCTGAAGAAATTTGGCAAACAATTAGGAAGATACTAAAGACCAAAGAGGAATTGTATTATGGAAAAAAAATCATTCATATCTTGATGAGGAAGTCAAGGATAATATGAAGACAACTCCCAGCGCATGTCATACTTCACCCGTTAGTCACACTGTGGAGGATTGGGCAAGTCAATGGCCCCGTGGTGTTAATGTTCTGGTGACCTGGGTCCAAATCCTGCCACAGCAAGTGGTGGAGCTTGAATTCAAATCTGGAATTAAGAGACTGATAGTTGTTATGAATCGATTGCCAGGAAAAACCCACCTAGTTCACTGATGTCCTTGAGGGAAGGAAACTGCCATCCTTACCATAGACTCACCACTCTCAGACTGAAGACATTTCTCCTTATCTCCGTTCTAAAGATTTTCTCTTGACCCTCAGGCTATATCCTTGAGTGCTTTCTCTCCGAACAGTGGAAGCATCTTCCCAAAGTCTACTCTGACCAGGCAACCAGTATTCTGTATGCTTCTATTAGAGCCCCCTTCACCCTTATACACTCCAGCGAGTATAGACCCAGAGACCTCATATGTTAAGTTTTTTATTCCTAGGACCATTCTTATGAGGCTCCTCTGAACACGCTCCGGGGTGCTACATCTTTTATGAGTTATGTGGCCCAAAACTGTACATAATACACTAAATGTGGTCTGACCAGAGTCTTATAGAGCCGCGGAAATCCATCCATTCAACTAGATTAGATTAGATTAGATTATTTACAGTGTGGAAACAGGCCCTTCGGCCCAACAAGTCCACACCGCCCCGCCGAAGCGCCACCCACCCATATCCCTACATCTACCCCTTACCTAACACTACGGGCAATTTAGCATGGCCAATTCACCTGACCTGCACATCTTTGGACTGTGGGACGAAACCGGAGCACCCGGAGGAAACCCACGCAGACACGGGGAGAATGTGCAAACTCCACACAGTCAGTCGCCTGAGGCAGGAATTGATCCCAGGTCTCTGGCACTGTGAGGCAGCAGTGCTAACCACTGTCATCTCAAAAGAAATCTCATCACTGTATTTGCCTTTCTGACCAGATTGACCACCTGAAATAATAATCTTACAATGGACAATAATAAATTTACCATGGAGTTACAAAAATGAACAATGATTAAAGCATGCTGAGAAGTAGAACCCATCCTTGACCAAATTCTTCCACATGCTGCAGAATCCAGACAGACTGCAGCTACCCAGAGATGGTTTGCAAACAAACCTGACAGCTCCAGACCCTGTAATACTAACCTGAAGTTGGACCTGAATGGGACAATGGAAATTCGCCCTTTGGGCCATCAATGTGACAACCCCAGGTTGGATCTGATTGATCAGGGTAAATGAACCTGATCATTTCATTGGCAGATCCTCCACACCCTCCAAAAAGGCGTGAAGACTTGGAAGGATATGAATCACCATAAAACCCCTCAGAGAGTGGTAACTCGAGAATAACCGCTGAAAGAGAAGACACCTACAAGGCAATCAGAAGAAAACGAAGACTTCACCACGTGGAATCCGGTCAACTTCTGGTGGGGTGGTATGTGATCATCCAAGCTTAAGTTAACCCATAAGATAGATTGTAGTGTTTTTCATTACGTTATAATACGTTTTATTGTTCTAATATTAATTGCATTCAATAAACAAATATCATTGTTTGTAAGAGTTGACTCAGTTCTTTTGCTGAATGTAAGATTTCAAACACACTGTGTGGCAGATACAGCACCTTCCTAGCTACTGACACAGCCTGCACATTTACCTTGAGATAATCCTGACTGGAACTCGCAACACTTTGCACTTCAGACTTCTGAATTTTTTCCCCAGCTATAAAATAGTCCATGCCTCTCTTCTTCCTACTAAAGTGCATAACCTCGCACTTTCCCAAGTGTACTCCATCTGCCACGTCTTTGCCCACTCTCCTACCATGTCTAAATCCTTCTGCAGCCTCCCTCCCATCTCAATGATACCTGTCCCTCTATCTACCTTTGCATCATCTAAAAACCTCGCTGGATTGCCCTCTTTTCCTTCATCTGGATTGTTAACGTAAAAAGTAAAAAGTTGCAAAACACCAGTTGTCATTGACTGCTATCCTGAGAAGGACCCTTTTATTCCCACTCGATCTTCTGCCAGACAGCCAAGCTTCTGTACAGACTAGTACCTTATCTCTGATACCATGGGCCCTTACTCCAGGCCTCCTGTGAGGCACCACCTGAAGCTTGACCCTAACCGCTGCCCAATATAGCCCCAGCCTGACCCTCACCACCGTCCACCAACCGCGCCCTGCCTAACACCCACTGCCGTCCAACATTGCCACAAAACTAACCCTCACCATCGTCCAATACGGCCCCCTGCCTGACCCTCACCACTGTCCACAGACCCCCTGCAGCCTGATAAACATCGCCGTCCACACACCGCACCCAGACTGACCCTCACTGCCATCCGCACACCGCACCGAGACTGACCCTCACTGCCAAAAACACACCCTGCCCAGACTGACCCTCACTGCCATCCGCACACCGCACCCAGACTGATCCTCACTGCCAAAAACACACCATGCCCAGACTGACCCTCACTGCCGTCCAAACACCGCACCAAGACTTACCCTCACTGCCATCCACACACCGCAACCAGACTGACCCTCACTGCCATCCACACACCGCACCCAGACTGACCCTCACTGCCATCCACACACTGCACCCAGACTGACCCTCACTGCCGTCCACACACCTCACCCAGACTGACCCTCATTGCCATCCAAACACCGTTCCCAAACTGACGCTCACCGCCGTCCAAACACCGCACCTAGACTGACCCTCACTGCCATCCACACACCGAACCCAGACTGACCCGAACTGCCATCCACACACCGCACCCAAACTGACCCTCACTGCTGTCCACACACTGCACCCAGACTGACCCTGAGTGCCGTCCACACACCGCACCCAGACTGACCCTCACTGCCGTCCACACACCTCATCCAGACTGACCCTCACTGCCGTCTACACACCTCACCCAGACTGACGCTCACTGCCATCCACACACCGCATCCAGACTGACCCTCACTGCCGTCCACACACCGCACTGAGACTGACACTCACTGCCGTCCACACACCTCGCCCAGACTGACGCTCACTGCCATCCACGCACGGCACCCAGACTGACCCTCACTGCCATCCATGCACCGCACCCAGACTGACCCTCACTGCCATCCACACACCGCACCCAGGCTGACCCTCACTGCCGTCATCACCCCGCACCCAGACTGACCCTCACTGCCGTCCACAAACAGCACCCAGTCTGACCCTCACTGCCATCCACACACCGCAGCCAGGCTAACGCTCAGTGCAGTCCGCACAGCGCACCCAGACTGACCCTCACTGCCATCCACACACCACACCCAGACTGACCTTCACTGCCATCCGCAAACCACACACAGACTGACCCTCACTGCCATCCACATACCACACCCAGGCTGACCATCACTGCCGTTCTCACACCGCACTCAGACTGACCCTCACTGCCATCCACACACCGCACCCAGTCTGACCCTCGCTGCCATCCACACACCGACCCAGCCTTACCCTCAAACCTGTGCACGCACCACCTGCAGCTTGACCCTCACCGCTGCCCAATATAGCCCAAGCCTGACCCTCACCACCGTCCACCAACCGCGCCCTGCCTAACACCAACTGCCGTCCAACATTGCCACAAAACTAACCCTCACCATCGTCCAATACGGCCCCCTGCCTGACCCTCACCACTGTCCACAGACCCCCCGCAGCCTGATAAACATCACCTTCCACACACCGCACCCAGACTGGCCCTCACTGCCATCCGCACACCGCACCCAGACTGACCCTCACTGCCAAAAACACACCATGCCCAGACAGACCCTCACTGCCATCCGCACACCGCACCCAGACTGACCCTCACTTCCAAAAACACACCATGCCCAGACTGACACTCACTGCCGTCGAAACACCGCACCCAGACTGACCCTCACTGCCATCCACACACCACACCCAGACTGATCCTCACTGCCATCCACACACCGCACCCAGACTGACCCTCACTGCCATCCACACACCGCACCCAAACTGACCCTCACTGCCATCCATGCACCGTACCCAGACTGACCCTGACTGCAGTCCACACACCGCACCCAGACTGACCCTGAGTGCCGTCCACACACCGCACCCAGACTGACCCTCACTGCCGTCCACACACCGCACCCAGAATGACCCTGAGTGCCGTCCACACACCTCACCCAGACTGACCCTCACTGCCATCCACGCACCGCACCCAGACTGACCCTCACTGCCATCCACACACCACACCCAGACTGACCCTCACTGCCATCCACGCACCGCACCCAGACTGACCCTCACTGCCATCCATGCACCGCACCCAGACTGACCCTCACTGCCGTCCACATACCGCACGCAGACTGACCCTCACTGCCATCCACACACCACACCCAGACTGACACTCTCCAGCGCCGACACACCGCCCCCAGCCTGACCCTCCTCTCCACCCATGCACTGCACACAGCCAGACGCTCACCACCGTCCACACACCACCCCCAGTCTTATCCTCAATGCCGTCAAACACAGCACCCCACCTGACCTTCACTGCCGTCTGCACACCGCCCCCATCCTGACCCCTCCGTGTTCCACGCACCACCCACAGCCTGACCATCACTACCGTCCACACACCCCACAGCCTGACCCTTATTGACGTCAAACACACTACCCCAGCCTGACCCTCACTGCTGACTACCAATAACCCCAACCTGACGCTCACCACCGTCCACCAACTGTCCCAGACTGACCCCCACCACCGATCAAAACTGCAACAAGCCTGATCCTCACTGCCGACCTCACACCACCCCAGCCTGACCATCAATGCCATCCACACAACGCACCCAGCCTGACCATCAATGCCATCCACACAACGCACCCAGCCTGACCCTCACTGCCATCCACACACCGCACTCAGGCTGACCCACACTGCTGTCCTCACACCACCACCAGACTGACCCTCACTGCCATCCACACACCGCACCCAGGCTGACCCTCACTGCCATCCACACACCGCACAAAGGCTGACCATCGCTGCCGTCCTCACACCGCACCCAGACTGACCCACACTGCCAGCAACACACCACACGCAGACTGACAATCACTGCCATCCACATACCATACACAGACTGATCATCACTTCCATCCACACACCGCACCCAGTCTGACCATCACTGCCATCCACACACCGCACCCAGGCTGATCCTCACTGCCGTCCTCACACCGCACCCAGACTGACCCTCACTGCCGTCCAAACACCGCACCCAGTCTGACCCTCACTGCCATCCACACACCGCACCCAGGCTGACCCTCACTGAAGTTCTCACAGCGCACCCAGACTGACCCTCACTGCCATCCACACACCACACCCAGACTGACCTTCACTGCCATCCGCAAACCACACACAGACTGACCCTCACTGCCATCCACATACCACACCCAGGCTGACCCTCACTGCCGTCCTCACACCGCACTCAGACTGACCCTCACTGCCATTCACACACTGCACCCAGCCTGACCCTCGCTGCCATCCACACACCGACCCAGCCTGACCCTCAAAACTGTGCACGCACCACCTGCAGCTTGACCCTCACCGCTGCCCAATATAGCCCAAGCCTGACCCTCACCACCGTCCACCAACCGCGCCCTGCCTAACACCCACTGCCGTCCAACATTGCCACAAAACTAACCCTCACCATCGTCCAATACGGCCCCCTGCCTGACCCTCACCACTGTCCACAGACCCCCCGCAGCCTGATAAACATCGCCATCCACACACCGCACCCAGACTGACCCTCACTGCCATCCGCACACCGCACCGAGACTGACCCTCACTGCCAAAAACACACCATGCCCAGACTGACACTCACTGCCATTCGCTCTCCGCACCCATACTGACCCTCACTGCCGTCCAAACACCGCACCAAGACTTACCCTCACTGCCATCCACACACCGCACCCGCACTGACCCTCACTGCCATCCACACACCGCACCCAGACGGACCCTCACTGCCATCCACACACCGCACCCAAACTGACCCCCACTGCCATCCATGAACCGTACGCAGACTGACCCTTACTGCCATCCACACACCGCAACCAGACTGACATTCACTGCCATCCACACACCGCACCCAGACTGACCCTCACTGCTGTCCAGACACTGCACCCAGACTGACCCTGAGTGCCGTCCACACACCGCACCCAGACTGACCCTCACTGACGTCCACACACCTCATCCAGACTGACCCTCACTGCCGTCCACACACCTCACCCAGACTGACGCTCACTGCCATCCACACACCGCACCCAGACTGACCCTCACTGCCCTCCACACACCTCACTGAGACTGACACTCACTGCCGTCCACACACCTCGCCCAGACTGACGCTCACTGCCATCCACGCACCGCACCCAGACTGACTCTCACTGCCATCCACGCACCTCACCCAGACAGATGCTCACTGCCATCCACGCACTGCACCCAGACTGACCCTTACTGCCATCCATGCACCGCACCCAGACTGACCCTCACTGCCATCTACACACCGCAGCCAGACTGACCCTCACTGCCGTCATCACCCCGCACCCAGACTGACCCTCACTGCCATCCACAAACAGCACCCAGTCTGACCCTCACTGCCATCCACACACCGCAGCCAGGCTGACCCTCACTGCAGTCCGCACAGCGCACCCAGTCTGACCCTCACAGCCATCCACACTCCGCAGCCAGGCTGACTCTCACTGCAGTCTGCACAGCGCACCCAGACTGACCCTCACTGCCATCCACACACCACACCCAGACTGACCTTCACTGCCATCCGCAAACCACACACAGACTGACCCTCACTGCCATCCACACACCACACCCAGACTGACCCTCACTGCCATCCGCACACCGCACCGAGACTGACCCTCACTGCCAAAAACACACCATGCCCAGACTGACACTCACTGCCATTCGCTCTCCGCACCCATACTGACCCTCACTGCCGTCCAAAAACCGCACCAAGACTTACCCTCACTGCCATCCACACACCGCACCCGCACTGACCCTCATTGCCATCCACACACCGCACCCAGACGGACCCTCACTGCCATCCACACACCGCACCCAAACTGACCCCCACTGCCATCCATGAACCGTACGCAGACTGACCCTTACTGCCATCCACACACCGCACCCAGGCTGACCCTCACTGCCGTCATCACCCCGCACCCAGACTGACCCTTACTGCCGTCCACAAACAGCACCCAGACTGACCCTCACTGCCGTCCACACACCTCACCCAGACTGACCCTCACTGCCATCCACACACCGCACCCAGACTGACGCCCACTGCCATCCACACACCGCACCCAGACTGACCCTCACTGCCATCCATGCATCGCACCCAGACTGACCCTCACTGCCGTCCACACACCGCACCCAAACTGACCCTCACTGCCATCCATGCAACGTACCTAGACTGACCCTCACTGCAGTCCACACACTGCACCGAGACTGACCCTCACTGCCAAAAACACACCATGCCCAGACTGACCCTCACTGCCATCCGCACACCGCACCCAGAATGACCCTCACTGCCAAAAACACACCATGCCCAGACTGACCCTCACTGCCGTCGAAACACCGCACCCAGACAGACACTCACTGCCATCCATACACCGCACCCAGACTGATCCTCACTGCCATCCACACACCGCACCCAGACTGACCCTCACTGCCATCCACACACCGCACCCAAACTGACCCTCACTGCCATCCATGCACCGTACCCAGACTGACCCTCACTGCAGTCCACACACCGCACCCAGACTGACCCTGAGTGCCGTCCACACACCGCACCCAAGCTGACCCTGAGTGTCGTCCACACACCGCACCCAGACTGACCCTCACTGCCGTCCACACACCACACCCAGACTGACCCTGAGTGCCGTCCACACACCACACTCAGACTGACCCTCACTGCCGTCCACACACCGCACCCAGACTGACTCTCACTGCCATCCACGCACCTCACCCAGACTGATGCTCACTGCCATCCACGCACTGCACCCAGACTGACCCTCACTGCCATCCATGCACTGCACCCAGACTGACCCTCACTGCCATCACAACACCGCACCCAGGCTGACCCTCACTGCCGTCATCACCCCGCACCAAGACTGACCCTCACTGCCGTCCACAAACAGCACCCAGTCTGACCCTCGCTGCCATCCACACCGCAGCCAGGCTGACCCTCACTGCAGTCCGCACAGCGCACCCAGACTGACCCTCACTGCCATCCACACACCACACCCAGACTGACCTTCACTGCCATCCGCAAATGACACACAGACTGACCCTCACTGCCATCCACATACCACACCCAGGCTGACCATCACTGCCGTTCTCACACCGCACTCAGACTGACCCTCACTGCCATCCACACACCGCACCCAGTCTGACCCTCGCTGCCATCCACACACTGACCCAGCCTGACCCTCAAAACTGTGCACGCACCACCAGCAGCTTGACCCTCACCGCTGCCCAATATAGCCCAAGCCTGACCCTCACCACCGTCCACCAACCGCGCCCTGCATAACACCAACTGCCGTCCAACATTGCCAAAAAACTAACCCTCACCATCGTCCAATACGGCCCCCTGCCTGACCCTCACCACTGTCCACAAACCCCCCGCAGCCTGATAAACATCGCCGTCCACACACCGCACCCAGACTGACCCTCACTGCCAAAAACACACCATGCCCAGACTGACCCTCACTGCCATCCGCACACCGCACCCAGACTGACCCACACTGCTGTCAAAACACCGCACCCAGACTGATCCTCACTGCCATCCACACACCGCACCCAGACTGACCCACACTGCCATCCACACACCGCACCCAAACTGACCCTCACTGCCATCCAAGCACCGTACCCAGACTGACCCTCACTGATGTCCACACACCGCACCCAGACTGACCCTGAGTGCCGTCCACACACCGCACCCAGACTGACCCTCACTGCCATCCACACACCGCACCCAGACTGACCCTGAGTGCCGTCCACACACCACACCCAGACTGACCCTCACAGCCGTCCACACACCTCACCCAGACTGACGCTCACAGCCATCCACGCACCGCACCCAGATAGACCCTCACTGCCATCCACACACCACACCCAGACTGACCCTCACTGCCATCCACGCACCGCACCCAGACTGACCCTCACTGCCATCCATGCACCGCACCCAGACTGACCCTCACTGCCGTCCACATACCGCACGCAGACTGACCCTCACTGCCATCCACACACCACACCCAGACTGACCCTCACTGCCGTCCACACACCGCACCCAGACTGACCCTCACTGCCATCCGCACACCGCACCGAGACTGACCCTCACTGCCAAAAACACACCATGCCCAGACTGACCCTCACTGCCATCCGCACACCGCACCCAGACTGACCCTCACTGCTGTCAAAACACCGCACCCAGACTGATTCTCACTGCCATCCACACACCGACCCAGCCTGACCCTCAAAACTGTGCATGCACTACCTGCAGCTTGACCCTCACCGCTGCCCAATATAGCCCAAGCCTGACCCTCACCACCGTCCACCAACCGCGCCCTGCCTAACACCCACTGCCGTCCAACATTGCCACAAAACTAACCCTCACCATCGTCCAATACGGCCCCCTGCCTGACCCTCACCACTGTCCACAGACCCCCCGCAGCCTGATAAACATCGCCGTCCACACACCGCACCCAGACTGACCCTCACTGCCATCCGCACACCGCACCGAGACTGACCCTCACTGCCAAAAACACACCATGCCCAGACTGACACTCACTGCCATTCGCTCTCCGCACCCATACTGACCCTCACTGCCGTCCAAACACCGCACCAAGACTTACCCTCACTGCCATCCACACACCGCACCCGCACTGACCCTCACTGCCATCCACACACCGCACCCAGACTGACCCTCACTGCCATCCACACACCGCACCCAAACTGACCCTCACTGCCATCCATGAACCGTACGCAGACTGACCCTTACTGCCATCCACACACCGCAACCAGACTGACATTCACTGCCATCCACACACCGCACCCAGACTGACCCTCACTGCCATCCACACACTGCACCCAGACTGACCCTCACTGCCGTCCACACACCTCACCCAGACTGACCCTCATTGCCATCCAAACACCGTTCCCAGACTTACGCTCACCGCCGTCCAAACACCCCACCTAGACTGACCCTCACTGCCATCCACACACCGCACCCAGACTGACGCCCACTGCCATCCACACACCGCACCCAGACTGACCCTCACTGCCATCCATGCATCGCACCCAGACTGACCCTCACTGCCGTCCACACACCGCACCCAAACTTACCCTCACTGCCATCCATGCACCGTACCTAGACTGACCCTCACTGCAGTCCACACACCGCACCGAGACTGACCCTCACTGCCAAAAACACACCATGCCCAGACTGACCCTCACTGCCATCCGCACACCGCACCCAGAATGACCCTCACTGCCAAAAACACACCATGCCCAGACTGACCCTCACTGCCGTCGAAACACCGCACCCAGACAGACACTCACTGCCATCCATACACCGCACCCAGACTGATCCTCACTGCCATCCACACACCGCACCCAGACTGACCCTCACTGCCATCCACACACCGCACCCAAACTGACCCTCACTGCCATCCATGCACCGTACCCAGACTGACCCTCACTGCAGTCCACACACCGCACCCAGACTGACCCTGAGTGCCGTCCACACACCGCACCCAAGCTGACCCTGAGTGTCGTCCACACACCGCACCCAAACTGACCCTCACTGCCGTCCACACACCACACCCAGACTGACCCTGAGTGCCGTCCACACACCACACTCAGACTGACCCTCACTGCCGTTCACACACCGCACCCAGACTGACTCTCACTGCCATCCACGCACCTCACCCAGACTGATGCTCACTGCCATCCACGCACTGCACCCAGACTGACCCTCACTGCCATCCATGCACTGCACCCAGACTGACCCTCACTGCCATCACAACACCGCACCCAGGCTGACCCTCACTGCCGTCATCACCCCGCACCCAGACTGACCCTCACTGCCGTCCACAAACAGCACCCAGTCTGACCCTCGCTGCCATCCACACACCGCAGCCAGGCTGACCCTCACTGCAGTCCGCACAGCGCACCCAGACTGACCCTCACTGCCATCCACACACCACACCCAGACTGACCTTCACTGCCATCCGCAAATCACACACAGACTGACCCTCACTGCCATCCACATACCACACCCAGGCTGACCATCACTGCCGTTCTCACACCGCACTCAGACTGACCCTCACTGCCATCCACACACCGCACCCAGTCTGACCCTCGCTGCCATCCACACACTGACCCAGCCTGACCCTCAAAACTGTGCACGCACCACCAGCAGCTTGACCCTCACCGCTGCCCAATATAGCCCAAGCCTGACCCTCACCACCGTCCACCAACCGCGCCCTGCATAACACCAACTGCCGTCCAACATTGCCACAAAACTAACCCTCACCATCATCCAATACGGACCCCTGCCTGACCCTCACCACTGTCCACAAACCCCCCGCAGCCTGATAAACATCGCCGTCCACACACCGCACCCAGACTGACCCTCACTGCCAAAAACACACCATGCCCAGACTGACCCCCACTGCCATCCGCACACCGCACCCAGACTGACCCTCACTGCCATCCACACACCGCACCCAGACTGACCCTCACTGCCATCCGCACACCGCACCCAGACTGACCCTCACTGCCATCCACACACCTCACCCAGACTGACCCTCACTGCCATCCGCACACCGCACCGAGACTGACCCTCACTGCCAAAAACACACCATGCCCAGACTGACCCTCACTGCCATCCGCACACCGCACCCAGACTGACCCTCATTGCCATAAACACACCTTGCCCAGACTGACACTCACTGCCATCCGCACAACGCACCCAGACTGACCCTCACTGCTGTCAAAACACCGCACCCAGACTGATCCTCACTGCCATCCACACACCGCACCCAGACTGACCCACACTGCCATCCACACACCGCACCCAAACTGACCCTCACTGCCATCCAAGCACCGTACCCAGACTGACCCTCACTGATGTCCACACACCGCACCCAGACTGACCCTGAGTGCCGTCCACACACCGCACCCAGACTGACCCTCACTGCCATCCACACACCGCACCCAGACTGACCCTGAGTGCCGTCCACACACCACACCCAGACTGACCCTCACAGCCGTCCACACACCTCACCCAGACTGACGCTCACAGCCATCCACGCACCGCACCCAGACTGACCCTCACTGCCATCCACACACCACACCCAGACTGACCCTCACTGCCATCCACGCACCGCACCCAGACTGACCCTCACTGCCATCCATGCACCGCACCCAGACTGACCCTCACTGCCGTCCACATACCGCACGCAGACTGACCCTCACTGCCATCCACACACCACACCCAGACTGACCCTCACTGCCGTCCACACACCGCACCAAGACTGACCCTCACTGCCATCCGCACACCGCACCGAGACTGACCCTCACTGCCAAAAACACACCATGCCCAGACTGACCCTCACTGCCATCCGCACACCGCACCCAGACTGACCCGCACTGCCAAAAACACACCATGCCCAGACTGACACTCACTGCCATCCGCACACCGCACACAGACTGACCCTCACTGCTGTCAAAACACCGCACCCAGACTGATTCTCACTGCCATCCACACACCGCACCCAGGCTGACCATCACTGCCGTTCTCACACCGCACTCAGACTGACCCTCACTGCCATCCACACACCGCACCCAGTCTGACCCTCGCTGCCATCCACACACCGACCCAGCCTGACCCTCAAAACTGTGCATGCACTACCTGCAGCTTGACCCTCACCGCTGCCCAATATAGCCCAAGCCTGACCCTCACCACCGTCCACCAACCGCGCCCTGCCTAACACCCACTGCCGTCCAACATTGCCACAAAACTAACCCTCACCATCGTCCAATACGGCCCCCTGCCTGACCCTCACCACTGTCCACAGACCCCCCGCAGCCTGATAAACATCGCCGTCCACACACCGCACCCAGACTAACCCTCACTGCCATCCGCACACCGCACCGAGACTGACCCTCACTGCCAAAAACACACCCTGCCCAGACTGACCCTCACTGCCATCTGCACACCGCACCGAGACTGACCCTCACTGCCAAGAACACACCCTGCCCAGACTGACCCTCACTGCCATCCGCACACCGCACCCAGACTGACCCTCAATGCCAAAAACACACCATGCCCAGACTGACACTCACTGCCATCCGCTCTCCGCACCCAGACTGACCCTCACTGCCGTCCAAACACCGCACCAAGACTTACCCTCACTGCCATCCACACACAGCAACCAGACTGACCCTCACTGCCATCCACACACCGCACCCAGACTGACCCTCACTGCCATCCACACACTGCACCCAGACTGACCCTCACTGCCGTCCACACACCTCACCCAGACTGACCCTCATTGCCATCCAAACACCGTTCCCAGACTGACGCTCACCGCCGTCCAAACACCGCACCTAGACTGTCCCTCACTGCCATCCACACACCGCACCCAGACTGACCCTTACTGCCATCCACACACCGCACCCAAACTGACCCTCACTGCTGTCCACACACTGCACCCAGACTGACCCTGAGTGCCGTCCACACACCGCACCCAGACTGACGCTCACTGCCATCCACACACTGCATCCAGACTGACCCTCACTGCCGTCCACACACCGCACTGAGACTGACACTCACTGCCGTCCACACACCTCGCCCAGACTGACGCTCACTGCCATCCACACACCGCACCCAGTCTGACCCTCACTGCCATCCACACACCGCACCCAGGCTGACCCTCACTGCCGTCATCACCCCGCACCCAGACTGACCCTTACTGCCGTCCACAAACAGCACCCAGACTGACCCTCACTGCCATCCACACACCGCAGCCAGGCTGACCGTCACTGCAGTCCTCACAGCGCACCCAGACTGACCCTCACTGCCATCCACACACCGCACCCAGACTGACCCTCACTGCCATCCACACACCGCACCCAGGCTGACCCCCACAGCCGTCATCACCCCGCACCCAGACTGACCCTCACTGCCGTCCACAAACAGCACCCAGACTGACCCTCACAGCCATCCACACACCGCAGCCAGGCTGACTCTCACTGCAGTCCTCACAGCGCACCCAGACTGACCCTCACTGCCATCCACACACCACACCCAGACTGACCCTCACTGCCGTCCAAACACCGCACCCAGACTGACCCTCACTGCCATCCACACACCGCACCCAGGCTGACCCTCACTGCAGTCCTCACAGCGCACCCAGAATGACCCTCACTGCCATCGACACACCACACCCAGACTGACCCTCACTGCCATCCGCAAACCACACACAGACTGACCATCACTGCCATCCACATACCACACCCAGGCTGACCCTCACTGCCGTCCTCACACCGCACTCAGACTGACCCTCACTGCCATCCACACACTGCACCCAGCCTGACCCTCGCTGCCATCCACACACCGACCTAGCCTGACCCTCAAAACTGTGCACGCACCACCTGAAGCTTGACCCTAACCGCTGCCCAATATAGCCCCAGCCTGACCCTCACCACCGTCCACCAACCGCGCCCTGCCTAACACCCACTGCCGTCCAACATTGCCACAAATCTAACCCTCACCATCGTCCAATACGGCCCCCTGCCTGACCCTCACCACTGTCCACAGACCCCCCGCAGCCTGATAAACATCGCCGTCCACACACCGCACCCAGACTGACCCTCACTGCCATCCGCACACCGCACCGAGACTGACCCTCACTGCCAAAAACACACCCTGCCCATACTGACCCTCACTGCCATCCGCACACCGCACCCAGACTGACCCTCACTGCCAAAAACACACCATGCCCAGACTGACACTCACTGCCATCCGCTCTCCGCATCCAGACTGACACTCACTGCCGTCCAAACACCGCTCCAAGACTTAGCCTCACTGCCATCCACACACCGCAACCAGACTGACCCTCACTGCCATCCACACACCGCACCCAGACTGACCCTCACTGCCATCCACACACTGCACCCAGACTGACCCTCACTGCCGTCCACACACCTCACCCAGACTGACCCTCATTGCCATCCAAACACCGTTCCCAAACTGACGCTCACCGCCGTCCAAACACCGCACCTAGACTGACCCTCACTGCCATCCACACACCGAACCCAGACTAACCCTTACTGCCATCCACACACCGCACCCAAACTGACCCTCACTGCTGTCCACACACTGCACCCAGACTGACCCTGAGTGCCGTCCACACACCGCACCCAGACTGACCCTCACTGCCGTCCACACACCTCATCCAGACTGACCCTCACTGCCGTCTACACACCTCACCCAGACTGACGCTCACTGCCATCCACACACCGCATCCAGACTGACCCTCACTGCCGTCCACACACCGCACTGAGACTGACACTCACTGCCGTCCACACACCTCGCCCAGACTGACGCTCACTGCCATCCACGCACGGCACCCAGACTGATGCTCACTGCCATGCACGCACTGCACCCAGACTGACCCTCACTGCCATCCATGCACCGCACCCAGACTGACCCTCACTGCCATCCACACACCGCACCCAGGCTGACCCTCACTGCCGTCATCACCCCGCACCAAGACTGACCCTCACTGCCGTCCACAAACAGCACCCAGTCTGACCCTCACTGCCATCCACACACCGCAGCCAGGCTAACCCTCAGTGCAGTCCGCACAGCGCACCCAGACTGACCCTCACTGCCATCCACACACCACACCCAGACTGACCTTCACTGCCATCCGCAAACCACACACAGACTGACCCTCACTGCCATCCACATACCACACCCAGGCTGACCATCACTGCCGTTCTCACACCGCACTCAGACTGACCCTCACTGCCATCCACACACCGCACCCAGTCTGACCCTCGCTGCCATCCACACACCGACCCAGCCTTACCCTCAAACCTGTGCACGCACCACCTGCAGCTTGACCCTCACCGCTGCCCAATATAGCCCAAGCCTGACCCTCACCACCGTCCACCAACCGCGCCCTGCCTAACAGTAACTGCCGTCCAACATTGCCACAAAACTAACCCTCACCATCGTCCAATACGGCCTCCTGCCTGACCCTCACCACTGTCCACAGACCCCCCGCAGCCTGATAAACATCACCTTCCACACACCGCACCCAGACTGACCCTCACTGCCATCCGCACACCGCACCCAGACTGACCCTCACTGCCAAAAACACACCATGCCCAGACAGACCCTCACTGCCATCCGCACACCGCACCCAGACTGACCCTCACTTCCAAAAACACACCATGCCCAGACTGACACTCACTGCCGTCGAAACACCGCACCCAGACTGACCCTCACTGCCATCCACACACCACACCCAGACTGATCCTCACTGCCATCCACACACCGCACCCAGACTGACCCTCACTGCCATCCACACACCGCACCCAAACTGACCCTCACTGCCATCCATGCACCGTACCCAGACTGACCCTGACTGCAGTCCACACACCGCACCCAGACTGACCCTGAGTGCCGTCCACACACCGCACCCAGACTGACCCTCACTGCCGTCCACACACCGCACCCAGACTGACCCTCACTGCCATCCACACACCACACCCAGACTGACCCTCACTGCCATCCACGCACCGCACCCAGACTGACCCTCACTGCCATCCATGCACCGCACCCAGACTGACCCTCACTGCCGTCCACATACCGCAAGCAGACTGACCCTCACTGCCATCCACACACCACACCCAGACTGACCCTCACTGCCGTCCACACACCGCACCCAGACTGACCCTCACTGCCATCCGCACACCGCACCCAGACTGACCCGCACTGCCAAAAACACACCATGCCCAGACTGACACTCACTGCCATCCGCACACCGCACCCAGACTGACCCTCACTGCTGTCAAAACACCGCACTCAGACTGATTCTCACTGCCATCCACACACCGCACCCAGGCTGACCATCACTGCCGTTCTCACACCGCACTCAGACTGACCCTCACTGCCATCCACACACCGCACCCAGTCTGACCCTCGCTGCCATCCACACACCGACCCAGCCTGACCCTCAAAACTGTGCATGCACTACCTGCAGCTTGACCCTCACCGCTGCCCAATATAGCCCAAGCCTGACCCTCACCACCGTGCACCAACCGCGCCCTGCCTAACACCCACTGCCGTCCAACATTGCCACAAAACTAACCCTCACCATCGTCCAATACGGCCCCCTGCCTGACCCTCACCACTGTCCACAGACCCCCCGCAGCCTGATAAACATCGCCGTCCACACACCGCACCCAGACTAACCCTCACTGCCATCCGCACACCGCACCGAGACTGACCCTCACTGCCAAAAACACACCCTGCCCAGACTGACCCTCACTGCCATCCGCACACCGCACCGAGACTGACCCTCACTGCCAAGAACACACCCTGCCCCGACTGACCCTCACTGCCATCCGCACACCGCACCCAGACTGACCCTCAAAGCCAAAAACACACCATGCCCAGACTGACCCTCACTGCCATCCGCTCTCCGCACCCAGACTGACCCTCACTGCCGTCCAAACACCGCACCAAGTCTTACCCTCACTGCCATCCACACACAGCAACCAGACTGACCCTCACTGCCATCCACACACCGCACCCAGACTGACCCTCACTGCCATCCACACACTGCACCCAGACTGACCCTCACTGCCGTCCACACACCTCACCCAGACTGACCCTCATTGCCATCCAAACACCGTTCCCAGACTGACGCTCACCGCCGTCCAAACACCGCACCTAGACTGTCCCTCACTGCCATCCACACACCGCACCCAGACTGACCCTTACTGCCATCCACACACCGCACCCAAACTGACCCTCACTGCTGTCCACACACTGCACCCAGACTGACCCTGAGTGCCGTCCACACACCGCACCCAGACTGACGCTCACTGCCATCCACACACTGCATCCAGACTGACCCTCACTGCCGTCCACACACCGCACTGAGACTGACACTCACTGCCGTCCACACACCTCGCCCAGACTGACGCTCACTGCCATCCACACACCGCACCCAGTCTGACCCTCACTGCCATCCACACACCGCACCCAGGCTGACCCTCACTGCCGTCATCACCCCGCACCCAGACTGACCCTTACTGCCGTCCACAAACAGCACCCAGACTGACCCTCACTGCCATCCACACACCGCAGCCAGGCTGACCGTCACTGCAGTCCTCACAGCGCACCCAGACTGACCCTCACTGCCATCCACACACCGCACCCAGACTGACCCTCACTGCCATCCACACACCGCACCCAGGCTGACCCTCACAGCCGTCATCACCCCGCACCCAGACTGACCCTCACTGCCGTCCACAAACAGCACCCAGACTGACCCTCACAGCCATCCACACACCGCAGCCAGGCTGACCCTCACTGCAGTCCTCACAGCGCACCCAGACTGACCCTCACTGCCATCCACACACCACACCCAGACTGACCCTCACTGCCGTCCAAACACCGCACCCAGACTGACCCTCACTGCCATCCACACACCACACCCAGACTGACCCTCACTGCCATCCGCAAACCACACACAGACTGACCATCACTGCCATCCACATACCACACCCAGGCTGACCCTCACTGCCGTCCTCACACCGCACTCAGACTGACCCTCACTGCCATCCACACACTGCACCCAGTCTGACCCTCGCTGCCATCCACACACCGACCTAGCCTGACCCTCAAAACTGTGCACGCACCACCTGAAGCTTGACCCTAACCGCTGCCCAATATAGCCCCAGCCTGACCCTCACCACCGTCCACCAACCGCGCCCTGCCTAACACCAACTGCCGTCCAACATTGCCACAAAACTAACCCTCACCATCGTCCAATACGGCCCCCTGCCTGACCCTCACCACTGTCCACAGACCCCCCGCAGCCTGATAAACATCGCCGTCCACACACCGCACCCAGACTGACCCTCACTGCCATCCGCACACCGCACCGAGACTGACCCTCACTGCCAAAAACACACCCTGCCCATACTGACCCTCACTGCCATCCGCACACCGCACCCAGACTGACCCTCACTGCCAAAAACACACCATGCCCAGACTGACACTCACTGCCATCCGCTCTCCGCATCCAGACTGACCCTCACTGCCGTCCAAACACCGCACCAAGACTTACCCTCACTGCCATCCACACACCGCAACCAGACTGACCCTCACTGCCATCCACACACCGCACCCAGACTGACCCTCACTGCCATCCACACACTGCACCCAGACTGACCCTCACTGCCGTCCACACACCTCACCCAGACTGACCCTCATTGCCATCCAAACACCGTTCCCAAACTGACGCTCACCGCCGTCCAAACACCGCACCTAGACTGACCCTCACTGCCATCCACACACCGAACCCAGACTGACCCTTACTGCCATCCACACACCGCACCCAAACTGACCCTCACTGCTGTCCACACACTGCACCCAGACTGACCCTGAGTGCCGTCCACACACCGCACCCAGACTGACCCTCACTGCCGTCCACACACCTCATCCAGACTGACCCTCACTGCCGTCTACACACCTCACCCAGACTGACGCTCACTGCCATCCACACACCGCATCCAGACTGACCCTCACTGACGTCCACACACCGCACTGAGACTGACACTCACTGCCGTCCACACACCTCGCCCAGACTGACGCTCACTGCCATCCACGCACGGCACCCAGACTGATGCTCACTGCCATGCACGCAATGCACCCAGACTGACCCTCACTGCCATCCATGAACCGCACCCAGACTGACCCTCACTGCCATCCACACACCGCACCCAGGCTGACCCTCACTGCCGTCATCACCCCGCACCAAGACTGACCCTCACTGCCGTCCACAAACAGCACCCAGTCTGACCCTCACTGCCATCCACACACCGCAGCCAGGCTCACCCTCAGTGCAGTCCGCACAGCGCACCCAGACTGACCCTCACTGCCATCCACACACCACACCCAGACTGACCTTCACTGCCATCCGCAAACCACACACAGACTGACCCTCACTGCCATCCACATACCACACCCAGGCTGACCATCACTGCCATTCTCACACCGCACTCAGACTGACCCTCACTGCCATCCACACACCGCACCCAGTCTGACCCTCGCTGCCATCCACACACCGACCCAGCCTGACCCTCAAAACTGTGCACGCACCACCTGCAGCTTGACCCTCACCGCTGCCCAATATAGCCCAAGCCTGACCCGCACCACCGTCCACCAACCGCGCCCTGCCTAACACCCACTGCCGTCCAACATTGCCACAAAACTAACCCTCACCATCGTCCAATACGGCCCCCTGCCTGACCCTCACCACTGTCCACAGACCCCCCGCAGCCTGATAAACATCGCCGTCCACACACCGCACCCAGACTGACCCTCACTGCCATCCGCACACTGCACCGAGACTGACCCTCACTGCCAAAAACACACCATGCCCAGACTGACACTCACTGCCATTCGCTCTCCGCACCCATACTGACCCTCACTGCCGTCCAAAAACCGCACCAAGACTTACCCTCACTGCCATCCACACACCGCACCCGCACTGACCCTCACTGGCATCCACACACCGCACCCAGACTGACCCTCACTGCCATCCACACACCGCACACAAACTGACCCTCACTGCCATCCATGAACCGTACGCAGACTGACCCTTACTGCCATCCACACACCGCAACCAGACTGACATTCACTGCCATCCACACACCGCACCCAGACTGACCCTCACTGCCATCCACACACTGCACCCAGACTGACCCTCACTGCCGTCCACACACCTCACCCAGACTGACCCTCATTGCCATCCAAACACCGTTCCCAGACTGACGCTCACCGCCGTCCAAACACCCCACCTAGACTGACCCTCACTGCCATCCACACACCGCACCCAGACTGACGCCCACTGCCATCCACACACCGCACCCAGACTGACCCTCACTGCCATCCATGCATCGCACCCAGACTGACCCTCACTGCCGTCCACACACCGCACCCAAACTGACCCTCACTGCCATCCATGCACCGTACCTAGACTGACCCTCACTGCAGTCCACACACCGCACCGAGACTGACCCTCACTGCCAAAAACACACCATGCCCAGACTGACCCCCACTGCCATCCGCAAACCGCACCCAGAATGACCCTCACTGCCAAAAACACACCATGCCCAGACTGACCCTCACTGCCGTCGAAACACCGCACCCAGACAGACACTCACTTCCATCCATACACCGCACCCAGACTGATCCTCACTGCCATCCACACACCGCACCCAGACTGACGCTCACTGCCATCCACACACCGCACCCAAACTGACCCTCACTGCCATCCATGCACCGTACCCAGACTGACCCTCACTGCAGTTCACACACCGCACCCTGACTGACCCTGAGTGCCGTCCACACACCGCACCCAAGCTGACCCTGAGTGCCGTCCACACACCGCACCCAGACTGACCCTCACTGCCGTCCACACACCACACCCAGACTGACCCTGAGTGCCGTCCACACACCACACTCAGACTGACCCTCACTGCCATCCACGCACCTCACCCAGACTGATGCTCACTGCCATCCACGCACTGCACCCAGACTGACCCTCACTGCCATCCATGCACTGCACCCAGACTGACCCTCACTGCCATCACAACACCGCACCCAGGCTGACCCTCACTACCGTCATCACCCCGCACCCAGACTGACCCTCACTGCCGTCCACAAACAGCACCCAGTCTGACCCTCGCTGCCATCCACACACCGCAGCCAGGCTGACCCTCACTGCAGTCCGCACAGCGCACCCAGACTGACCCTCACTGCCAACCACACACCACACCCAGACTGACCTTCACTGCCATCCGCAAATCACACACAGACTGACCCTCACTGCCATCCACATACCACACCCAGGCTGACCATCACTGCCGTTCTCACACCGCACTCAGACTGACCCTCACTGCCATCCACACACCGCACCCAGTCTGACCCTCGCTGCCATCCACACACTGACCCAGCCTGACCCTCAAAACTGTGCACGCACCACCAGCAGCTTGACCCTCACCGCTGCCCAATATAGCCCAAGCCTGACCCTCACCACCGTCCACCAACCGCGCCCTGCATAACACCAACTGCCGTCCAACATTGCCACAAAACTAACCCTCACCATCGTCCAATACGGACCCCTGCCTGACCCTCACCACTGTCCACAAACCCCCCGCAGCCTGATAAACATCGCCGTCCACACACCGCACCCAGACTGACCCTCACTGCCAAAAACACACCATGCCCAGACTGACCCTCACTGCCATCCGCACACCGCACCCAGACTGACCCTCACTGCCATCCATGCACTGCACCCAGACTGACCCTCACTGCCATCACAACACCGCACCCAGGCTGACCCTCACTGCCGTCATCACCCCGCACCCAGACTGACCCTCACTGCCGTCCACAAACAGCACCCAGTCTGACCCTCGCTGCCATCCACACACCGCAGCCAGGCTGACCCTCACTGCAGTCCGCACAGCGCACCCAGACTGACCCTCACTGCCATCCACACACCACACCCAGACTGACCTTCACTGCCATCCGCAAATCACACACAGACTGACCCTCACTGCCATCCACTTACCACACCCAGGCTGACCATCACTGCCGTTCTCACACCGCACTCAGACTGACCCTCACTGCCATCCACACACCGCACCCAGTCTGACCCTCGCTGCCATCCACACACTGACCCAGCCTGACCCTCAAAACTGTGCACGCACCACCAGCAGCTTGACCCTCACCGCTGCCCAATATAGCCCAAGCCTGACCCTCACCACCGTCCACCAACCGCGCCCTGCATAACACCAACTGCCGTCCAACATTGCCACAAAACTAACCCTCACCATCGTCCAATACGGACCCCTGCCTGACCCTCACCACTGTCCACAAACCCCCCGCAGCCTGATAAACATCGCCGTCCACACACCGCACCCAGACTGACCCTCACTGCCAAAACCACACCATGCCCAGACTGACCCTCACTGCCATCCGCACACCGCACCCAGACTGACCCTCACTGCCATCCACACACCGCACCCAGACTGACCCTCACTGCCATCCGCACACCGCACCCAGACTGACCCTCACTGCCATCCACACACCTCACCCAGACTGACCCTCACTGCCATCCGCACACCGCACCGAGACTGACCCTCACTGCCAAAAACACACCATGCCCAGACTGAACCTCACTGCCATCCGCACACCGCACCCAGACTGACCCTCACTGCCATTAACACACCGCACCCAGACTGATCCTCACTGCCGTCCACACACCGCACCCAGACTGACCCTCACTGCCATCCGCACACCGCACCGAGACTGACCCTCACTGCCAAAAACACACCATGCCCAGACTGACCCTCACTGCCATCCGCACACCGCACCCAGACTGACCCTCACTGCCAAAAACACACCTTGCCCAGACTGACACTCACTGCCATCCGCACACCGCACCCAGACTGACCCTCACTGCTGTCAAAACACCGCACCCAGACTGATCCTCACTGCCATCCACACACCGCACCCAGACTGACCCACACTGCCATCCACACACCGCACCCAAACTGACCCTCACTGCCATCCAAGCACCGTACCCAGACTGACCCTCACTGATGTCCACACACCGCACCCAGACTGACCCTGAGTGCCGTCCACACACCGCACCCAGACTGACCCTCACTGCCATCCACACACCGCACCCAGACTGACCCTGAGTGCCGTCCACACACCACACCCAGACTGACCCTCACAGCCGTCCACACACCTCACCCAGACTGACGCTCACTGCCATCCACGCACCGCACCCAGACTGACCCTCACTGCCATCCACACGCCACACCCAGACTGACCCTCACTGCCATCCACGCACCGCACCCAGACTGACCCTCACTGCCATCCATGCACCGCACCCAGACTGACCCTCACTGCCGTCCACATACCGCACGCAGACTGACCCTCACTGCCATCCACACACCACACCCAGACTGACCCTCACTGCCGTCCACACACCGCACCCAGACTGACCCTCACTGCCATCCGCACACCGCACCGAGACTGACCCTCACTGCCAAAAACACACCATGCCCAGACTGACCCTCACTGCCATCCGCACACCGCACCCAGACTGACCCTCACTGCCATCCGCACACCGCACCGAGAATGACCCTCACTGCCAAAAACACACCATGCCCAGACTGACCCTCACTGCCATCCGCACACCGCACCCAGACTGACCCTCACTGATGTCCACACACCGCACCCAGACTGACCCTGAGTGCCATTCACACACCGCACCCAGACTGACCCTCACTGCCGTCCACACACCGCACCCAGACTGACCCTGAGTGCCGTCCACACACCACACCCAGACTGACCCTCACTGCCGTCCACACACCTCACCCAGACTGACGCTCACTGCCATCCACGCACCGCACCCAGACTGACCCTCACTGCCATTAACACACCGCACCCAGACTGATCCTCACTGCCGTCCACACACCGCACCCAGACTGACCCTCACTGCCATCCGCACACCGCACCGAGACTGACCCTCACTGCCAAAAACACACCATGCCCAGACTGACCCTCACTGCCATCCGCACACCGCACCCAGACTGACCCTCACTGCCAAAAACACACCTTGCCCAGACTGACACTCACTGCCATCCGCACACCGCACCCAGACTGACCCTCACTGCTGTCAAAACACCGCACCCAGACTGATCCTCACTGCCATCCACACACCGCACCCAGACTGACCCACACTGCCATCCACACACCGCACCCAAACTGACCCTCACTGCCATCCAAGCACCGTACCCAGACTGACCCTCACTGATGTCCACACACCGCACCCAGACTGACCCTGAGTGCCGTCCACACACCGCACCCAGACTGACCCTCACTGCCATCCACACACCGCACCCAGACTGACCCTGAGTGCCGTCCACACACCACACCCAGACTGACCCTCACAGCCGTCCACACACCTCACCCAGACTGACGCTCACTGCCATCCACGCACCGCACCCAGACTGACCCTCACTGCCATCCACACGCCACACCCAGACTGACCCTCACTGCCATCCACGCACCGCACCCAGACTGACCCTCACTGCCATCCATGCACCGCACCCAGACTGACCCTCACTGCCGTCCACATACCGCACGCAGACTGACCCTCACTGCCATCCACACACCACACCCAGACTGACCCTCACTGCCGTCCACACACCGCACCCAGACTGACCCTCACTGCCATCCGCACACCGCACCGAGACTGACCCTCACTGCCAAAAACACACCATGCCCAGACTGACCCTCACTGCCATCCGCACACCGCACCCAGACTGACCCTCACTGCCATCCGCACACCGCACCGAGAATGACCCTCACTGCCAAAAACACACCATGCCCAGACTGACCCTCACTGCCATCCGCACACCGCACCCAGACTGACCCTCACTGATGTCCACACACCGCACCCAGACTGACCCTGAGTGCCATTCACACACCGCACCCAGACTGACCCTCACTGCCGTCCACACACCGCACCCAGACTGACCCTGAGTGCCGTCCACACACCACACCCAGACTGACCCTCACTGCCGTCCACACACCTCACCCAGACTGACGCTCACTGCCATCCACGCACCGCACCCAGACTGACCCTCACTGCCATCCACACACCACACCCAGACTGACCCTCACTGCCATCCACGCACCGCACCCAGACTGACCCTCACTGCCATCCATGCACCGCACCAAGACTGACCCTCACTGCCGTCCACATACCGCACGCAGACTGACCCTCACTCCCATCCACACACCACACCTAGACTGACCCGCTCCAGCGCCGACACACCGCCCCCAGACTGACCCTCCTCTCCACCCATGCACTGCACACAGCCAGACGCTCACCACCGTCCACACACCACCCCCAGTCTTATCCTCAATGCCGTCAAACACAGCACCCCACCTGACCTTCACTGCCGTCTGCACACCGCCCCCATCCTGACCCCTCCGCGTTCCACGCACCACCCACAGCCTGACCATCACTATCGTCCACACACCCCCCAGCCTGACCCTTATTGACGTCAAACACACTACCCCAGGCTGACCCTCACTGCTGACTACCAATAACCCCAACCTGACGCTCAACACCGTCCACCAACTGTCCCAGACTGAACCCCCCCACCGATCAAAACTGCAACAAGCCTGATCCTCATTGCCGACCTCACACCACCCCAGCCTGACCCTCAATGACATCCACACACCGCACCCAGACATTCCTCACTTCCATCCACACACCGCACCCAGGCTGACCCTCACTGCCATCCACACACCGCACCCAGGATGACCCACACTGCCGTCCTCACACCGCCACCAGACTGACCCTCACTGCAATCCACACACCGCACCCAGGCTGACCCTCACTGCCATCCACACATCGCACCCAGGCTGACCCTCACTGCCGTCCTCACACCCCCCCCAAAGCTGACCCTCACTGCAGTCCTCACAGCGCACCCAGACTGACTCTCACTGCCATCCGCACACCACACCGAGACTGACCCTCACTGCCAAAAACACACCATGCCCAGACTGACACTCACTGCCATCCGCTCACCGCACCCAGACTGACCCTCACTGCCAAAAACACACCATGCCCAGACTGACACTCACTGCCATCCGCTCACCGCACCCAGACTGACCCTCACTGCCGTCCTCACACCGCAATCAGACTGACCCTCACTGCCATCCACAAACCGCACCCAGCCTGACCCTTGCTGCCATCCACACACCGACCCAGCCTGACCCTCACTGCTGTCCACACACTGCACCCAGACTGACCCTGAGTGCCGTCCACACACCGCACCCAGACTGACCCTCACTGCCGTCCACACACCTCAACCAGACTGACCCTTACTGCCATCCACACACCGCACCCAAACTGACCCTTACTGCTGTCCACACACTGCACCCAGACTGACCCTGAGTGCCGTCCACACACCTCATCCAGACTGACCCTCACTGCCGTCCACACACCTCACCCAGACTGACGCTCACTGCCATCCACACACCGCACCCTGACTGACCCTCACTGCCGTCCACACACCGCTCTGAGACTGACGCTCACTGCCATCCACACACCTCGCCCAGACTGACGCTCACTGCCATCCACGCACCGCACCCAGACGGACTCTCACTGCCATCCACGCACCTCACCCAGACTGATGCTCACTACCATCCACGCACTGCACCCAGACTGACCCTCACTGCTATCCATGCACCGCACCTAGACTGACCCTCACTGCCATCCATGCACTGCACACTGACTGACCCTCACTGCCGTCCACACACCGCACCCAGACTGACCCTCACTGCCATCCACACACTGCACCCAGGCTGACCCTCACTGCCGTCATCACCCCGCACCCAGACTGACCCTCACTGCCGTCCACAAACAGCACCCAGACTGACCCTCACTGCCATCCACACACCGCAGCCAGACTGACCCTCACTGCAGTCCTCAAAGCGCACCCAGACTGACGCTCACCGCCGTCCAAACACCGCACCTAGACTGACCCTCACTGCCATCCACACACCGTACCCAGACTGACCCTTACTGCCATCCACACACCGCACCCAAACTGATCCACATTGCTGTCCACACACTGCACCCAGACTGACCCTGAGTGCCGTCCACACACCGCACCCAGACTGACCCTCACTGCCGTCCACACACCTCATCCAGACTGACACTCACTGCCGTCCACACACCTCGCCCAGACTGATCCTCACAGCCATCCACGCACCGCACCCACACTGACTCTCACTGCCATCCATGCACCTCACCCAGACTGATGCTCACTGCCATCCACGCACTGCACCCAGACTGACCCTCACTGCCATCCATGCACCGCACCCAGACTGACCCTCACTGCCATCACAACACCGCACCCAGGCTGACCCTCACTGCCGTCATCACCCCGCACCCAGACTGACCCTCACTGCCGTCCACAAACAGCACCTAGTCTGACCCTCGCTGCCATCCACACACCGCAGCCAGGCTGACCCTCACTGCAGTCCGCACAGCGCACCCAGACTGACCCTCACTGCCATCCACACACCACACCCAGACTGACCTTCACTGCCGTTCTCACACCGCACTCAGACTGACCCTCACTGCCATCCACACACCGCACCCAGTGTGACCCTCGCTGCCATCCACACACTGACCCAGCCTGACCCTCAAAACTGTGCACGCACCACCAGCAGCTTGACCCTCACCGCTGCCCAATATAGCCCAAGCCTGACCCTCACCACCGTCCACCAACCGCGCCCTGCCTAACACCAACTGCCGTCCGCACACCTCATCCAGACTGACCCTCATTGCCATCCAAACACCGTTCCCAGACTGACGCTCACCGCCGTCCAAACACCGCACCTAGACTGACCCTCACTGCCATCCACACACCGCACCCAGACTGACCCTTACTGCCATCCACACACCGCACCCAAACTGACCCTCACTGCTGTCCACACACTGCACCCAGACTGACCCTGAGTGCCGTCCACACACCGCACCCAGACTGACCCTCACTGCCGTCCACACACCTCACCCAGACTGACGCTCACTGCCATCCACACACCGCGCCCAGACTGACCCTCACTGCCGTCCACACACCGCACTGAGACTGACACTCACTGCCGTCCACGCACCTCGCCCAGACTGACGCTCACTGCCATCCACGCACCGCACCCAGACTGACTCTCACTGCCATCCACGCACCTCACCCAGACTGATGCTCACTGCCATCCACGCACTGCACCCAGACTGAACCTCACTGCTATCGATGCACCGCATCCAGACTGACCCTCACTGCCATCCACACACCGCACCCAGGCTGACCCTCACTGCCGTCACCACCCCGCACCCAGACTGACCCTCACTGCCGTCCACAAACAGCACCCAGTCTGACCCTCACTGCCATCCACACACCGCAGTCAGGCTGACCCTCACTGCCATCCGCAAACCACACACAGACTGACCCTCACTGCCATCCACATACCACACCCAGGCTGACCCTCACTGCCGTTCTCACACCGCACTCAGACTGACTCTCACTGCCATCCACACACCGCACCCAGTCTGACCCTCGCTGCCATCCACACACCGACCCAGCCTGACCCTCAAAATTGTGCACGCACCACCTGCAGCTTGACCCTCACCGCTGCCCAATATAGCCCAAGCCTGACCCTCACCACCGTCCACCAACCGCGCCCTGCCTAACACCAACTGCCGTCCAACATTGCCACAAAACTAACCCTCACCATCGTCCCATACGGCCCCCTGCCTGACCCTCACCACTGTCCACAGACCCCCCGCAGCCTGATAAACATCGCCGTCCACACACCGCACCCAGACTGACCCTCACTGCCATCTGCACACCGCACCGAGACTGACCTTCACTGCCAAAAACACACCATGCCCAGACTGACCCTCACTGCCATCCGCACACCGCACCCGGACTGACACTCACTGCCAAAAACACACCATGCCCAGACTGACACTCACTAACGTCCGCTCTCCGCACCCAGACTGACCCACACTGCCGTCCAAACACCGCACCAAGACTTACCCTCACTGCCATCCACACACCGCAACCAGACTGACCCTCACTGCCATCCACACACCCCACCCAGACTGACCCTCACTGCCATCCACACACCGCACCCAAACTGACCCTCACTGCCATCCATGCACCGTACGCAGACTGACCCTCACTGCCATCCACACACCGCAACCAGACTGACCCTCACTGCCATCCACACACCGCACCCAGACTGACCCTCACTACCATTCACACACTGCACCCAGACTGACCCTCACTGCCGTCCACACACCTCACCCAGACTGACCTTCACTGCCATCCACACACCACACCCAGACTGACCTTCACTGCCATCCGCAAACCACACCCAGGCTGACCCTCACTGCCGTTCTCACACCGCACTCAGACTGACCCGCACTGCCATCCACACACCGCACCCAGACTGACCCTCGCTGCCTTCCACACACCGACCCAGCCTGACCCTCAAAACTGTGCACGCACCACCTGCAGCTTGACCCTCACCGCTGCCCAATATAGCCCAAGCCTGACCCTCACCACCGTCCACCAACCGCGCCCTGCCTAACACCAACTGCCGTCCAACATTGCAACAAAACTAACCCTCACGATCGTCCCATACGGCCCCCTGCCTGACCCTCACCGCTGTCCACAGACCCCCCGCAGCCTGATAAACATCGCCGTCCACACACCGCACCCAGACTGACCCTCACTGCCATCCGCACACCGCACCGAGACTGACCCTCACTGCCAAAAACACACCATGCCCAGACTGACCCTCACTGCCATCCGCACACCGCACCCAGACTGACCCTCACTGCCAAAAACACACCATGCCCAGACTGACACTCACTGCCATCCGCTCTCCGCACCCAGACTGACCCTCACTGCCGTCCAAACACCGCACCAAGACTGACCCTCACTGCCATCCACACACCGCACCCAGACTGACCCTCACTGCCATCCACACACCGCACCCAAACTGACCCTCACTGCCATCCATGCACCGTACGCAGACTGACCCTCACTGCCATCCACACACCGCAACCAGACTGACCCTCACTGCCATCCACACACCGCACCCAGACTGACCCTCACTGCCATCCACACACTGCACCCAGACTGACCCTCACTGCCGTCCACACACCTCACCCAGAATGACCCTCATTGCCATCCAAACACCGTTCCCAGACTGACGCTCACCGCCGTCCAAACACCGCACCTAGACTGACCCTTACTGCCATCCACACACCGCACCCAGACTGACCCTTACTGCCATCCACACACCGCACCCAAACTGACCCTCACTGCTGTCCACACACTGCACCCAGACTGACCCTGAGTGCCGTCCACACACCGCACCCAGACTGACCCTCACTGCCGTCCACACACCTCATCCAGACTGACCCTCACTGCCGTCCACACACCTCACCCAGACTGACGCTCACTGCCATCCACACACCGCACCCAGACTGACCCTCACTGCCGTCCACACACCGCACTGAGACTGACACTCACTGCCGTCCACGCACCTCGCCCAGACTGACGCTCACTGCCATCCACGCACCGCACCCAGACTGACTCTCACTGCCATCCACGCACCTCATCCAGACTGATGCTCACTGCCATCCACGCACTGCACCCAGACTGACCCTCACTGCCATCCATGCACCGCACCCAGACTGACCCTCACTGCCATCCACACACCGCACCCAGGCTGACCCTCACTGCCGTCATCACCCCGCACCCAGACTGACCCTCACTGCCGTCCACAAACAGCACCCAGTCTGACCCTCACTGCCATCCACACACCGCAGCCAGGCTGACCCTCACTGCAGTCCGCACAGCGCACCCAGACTGACCCTCACTGCCATCCACACACCACACCCAGACTGACCTTCACTGCCATCCGCAAACCACACACAGACTGACCCTCACTGCCATCCACATACCACACCCAGACTGACCCTCACTGCCATCCACACAACACACCCAGACTGACCTTCACTGCCATCCACACAACACACCCAGACTGACCCTCACTGCCGTCCACAAACAGCACCCAGTCTGACCCTCACTGCCATCCACACACCGCACCCAGGCTGACCCTCACTGCCATCCACACACCGCAGCCAGGCTGACCCTCACTGCCATCCACACACCACACCCAGACTGACCTTCACTGCCATCTGTAAACCACACACAGACTGACCCTCATTGCCATCCACATACCACACCCAGGCTGACCCTCACTACCGTTCTCACACCGCACCCAAACTGACCCTCACTGCCATCCATGCACCGTACGCAGACTGACCCTCACTGCCATCCACACACCGCAACCAGACTGACCCTCACTGCCATCCACACACCGCACCCAGACTGACCCTCACTACCATCCACACACCGCACCAAGACTTACCCTCACTGCCATCCACACACCGCAACCAGACTGACCCTCACTGCCATCCACACACCGCACCCAGACTGACCCTCACTGCCATTCACACACCGCACCCAAACTGACCCTAACTGCCATCCATGCACCGTACGCAGACTGACCCTCACTGCAGTCCACACACCGCACCCAGACTGACCCTCACTGCCATCCACACACCGCACCCAAACTGACCCTCACTGTCATCCATGCACCGTACCCAGACTGACCCTCACTGCAGTCCACACACCGCACCCAGACTGACCCTGAGTGCCTTCCACACACCGCACCCAGACTGACCCTCACTGCCATCCACACACCGCAACCAGACTGACCCTCACTGCCATCCACACACCGCACCCAGACTGACCCTCACTACCATCCACACACCGCACCAAGACTTACCCTCACTGCCATCCACACACCGCAACCAGACTGACCCTCACTGCCATCCACACACCGCACCCAGACTGACCCTCACTGCCATTCACACACCGCACCCAAACTGACCCTAACTGCCATCCATGCACCGTACGCAGACTGACCCTCACTGCCATCCATGCACCGCACCCAGACTGACCCTCACTGCCATCCACACACCGCACCCAGGCTGACCCTCACTGCCGTCATCACCCCGCACCCAGACTGACCCTCACTGCCGTCCACAAACAGCACCCAGTCTGACCCTCACTGCCATCCACACACCGCAGCCTGGCTGACCCTCACTGCAGTCCGCACAGTGCACCCAGACTGACCCTCACTGCCATCCACACACCACACCCAGACTGACCTTCACTGCCATCCGCAAACCACACACAGACTGACCCTCACTGCCATCCACATACCACACCCAGACTGACCCTCACTGCCATCCACACAACACACCCAGACTGACCTTCACTGCCATCCGCAAACCACACACAGACTGACCCTCACTGCCATCCACATACCACACACAGGCTGACCCTCACTGCCGTTCTCACACCGCACTCAGACTGACCCTCACTGCCATCCACACACCGCACCCAGTCTGACCCTCGCTGCCATCCACACACCGACCCAGCCTGACCCTCAAAACTGTGCGCGCACCACCTGCAGCTTGACCCTCACCGCTGCCCAATACAGCCCAAGCCTGACCCTCACCACCGTCCACCAACCGCGCCCTGCCTAACACCAACTGCCGTCCAACATTGCCACAAAACTAACCCTCACCATCGTCCAATACGGCCCCCTGCCTGACCCTCACCACAGTCCACAGAACCCCCGCAGCCTGATAAACATCGCCGTCCACACACCGCACCCAGACTGACCCTCACTGCAATCCGCACACCGCACCGAGACTGACCCTCACTGCCAAAAACACACCATGCCCAGACTGACCCTCACTTCCATCCGCACACCGCACCCAGGCTGACCCTCACTGCCAAAAACACAACATGCCCAGACTGACACTCACTGCCATCCGCACACTGCACCCAGACTGACCTTACTGCCGTCGAAACACCGCACCCAGACTGACACTCACTGCCATCCACACACCGCACCCAGACTGATCCGCACTGCCATCCACACACCGCACCCAGACTGACCCTCCCTGCCATCCACAAACCGCACCCAAACTGACCCTCACTGCCATCCATGCACCGTACCCAGACTGACCCTCACTGCAGTCCACACACCGCACCCAGACTGACCCTGAGTGCCTTCCACACACCGCACCCAGACTGATCCGCACTGCCATCCACACACCGCACCCAGACTGACCCTCCCTGCCATCCACAAACCGCACCCAAACTGACCCTCACTGCCATCCATGCACCGTACCCGGACTGACCCTCACTGCAGTCCTCACACCGCACCCAGACTGACCCTGAGTGCCTTCCACACACCGCACCCAGACTGACCCTCACTGCCGTCCACACACCGCACCCAGACTGACCCTGAGTGCCGTCCACACACCACACCCAGACTGACCCTCACTGCCATCCACACACAACACCCAGACTGACCCTCACTGCCATCCACGCAACGCACCCAGACTGACCCTCACTGCCGTCCACATACCGCATGCAGACTGACCCTCACTGCCATCCACACACTGCACCCGGGCTGACCCTCACTGCCATCCACACACCGCAGCCAGGCTGACCCTCACTGCCATCCACACACCACACCCAGACTGACCTTCACTGCCATCTGTAAACCACACACAGACTGACCCTCACTGCCATCCACATACCACACCCAGGCTGACCCTCACTACCGTTCTCACACCGCACCCAAACTGACTTTAACTGCCATCCATGCACCGTACGCAGACTGACCCTCACTGCCATCCACACACCGCAACCAGACTGACCCTCACTGCCATCCACACACCGCACCCAGACTGACCCTCACTGCCATCCAAACACTGCACCCAGACTGACCCTCACTGCCGTCCACACACCTCACCCAGACTGACCCTCATTGCCATCCAAACACCGTTCCCAGACTGACGCTCACCGCCGTCCAAACACCGCACCTAGACTGACCCTTACTGCCATCCATACACCGCACCCAGGCTGACCCTCACTGCCGTCATCACCCCGCACCCAGACTGACCCTCACTGCCGTCCACAAACAGCACCCAGTCTGACCCTCACTGCCATCCACACACCGCAGCCTGGCTGACCCTCACTGCAGTCCGCACAGTGCACCCAGACTGACCCTCACTGCCATCCACACACCACACCCAGACTGACCTTCACTGCCATCCGCAAACCACACACAGACTGACCCTCACTGCCATCCACATACCACACCCAGACTGACCCTCACTGCCATCCACACAACACACCCAGACTGACCTTCACTGCCATCCGCAAACCACACACAGACTGACCCTCACTGCCATCCACATACCACACCCAGGCTGACCCTCACTGCCGTTCTCACACCGCACTCAGACTGACCCTCACTGCCATCCACACACCGCACCTAGTCTGACCCTCGCTGCCATCCACACACCGACCCAGCCTGACCCTCAAAACTGTGCACGCACCACCTGCAGCTTGACCCTCACCGCTGCCCAATATAGCCCAAGCCTGACCCTCACCACCGTCCACCAACCGCGCCCTGCCTAACACCAACTGCCGTCCAACATTGCCACAAAACTAACCCTCACCATCGTCCAATACGGCCCCCTGCCTGACCCTCACCACTGTCCACAGACCCCCCGCAGCCTGATAAACATCGCCGTCCACACACCGCACCCAGACTGACCCTCACTGCAATCCGCACACCGCACCGAGACTGACCCTCACTGCCAAAAACACACCATGCCCAGATTGACCCTCACTTCCAACCGCACACCGCACCCAGACTGACCCTCACTGCCAAAAACACAACATGCCCAGACTGACACTCACTGCCATCCGCACACTGCACCCAGACTGACCTTCCTGCCGTCGAAACATCGCACCCAGACTGACACTCACTGCCATCCACACACCGCACCCAGAATGATCCGCACTGCCATCCACACACCGCACCCAGACTGACACTCCCTGCCATCCACACACCGCACCCAAACTGACCCTCACTGCCATCCATGCACCGTACCCAGACTGACCCTCACTGCAGTCCACACACCGCACCCAGACTGACCCTGAGTGCCTTCCACACACCGCACCCAGACTGACCCTCACTGCCATCCACACACCACACCCAGACTGACCTTCACTGCCATCCGCAAACCACACACAGACTGACCCTCACTGCCATCCACATACCACACCCAGACTGACCCTCACTGCCATCCACACAACACACCCAGACTGACCTTCACTGCCATCCACACAACACACCCAGACTGACCCTCACTGCCGTCCACAAACAGCACCCAGTCTGACCCTCACTGCCATCCACACACCGCACCCAGGCTGACCCTCACTGCCATCCACACACCGCAGCCAGGCTGACCCTCACTGCCATCCACACACCACACCCAGACTGACCTTCACTGCCATCTGTAAACTACACACAGACTGACCCTCATTGCCATCCACATACCACACCCAGGCTGACCCTCACTACCGTTCTCACACCGCACCCAAACTGACCCTCACTGCCATCCATGCACCGTACGCAGACTGACCCTCACTGCCATCCACACACCGCAACCAGACTGACCCTCACTGCCATCCACACACCGCACCCAGACTGACCTTCACTACCATCCACACACCGCACCAAGACTTACCCTCACTGCCATCCACACACCGCAAGCAGACTGACCCTCACTGCCATCCACACACCGCACCCAGACTGACCCTCACTGCCATCCACACACCGCACCCAAACTGACCCTAACTGCCATCCATGCACCGTACGCAGACTGACCCTCACTGCCATCCACACACCGCAACCAGACTGTCCCTCACTGCCATCCACACACCGCACCCAGACTGACCCTCACTGCCATCCACACACTGCACCCAGACTGACCCTCACTGCCGTCCGCACACCTCACCCAGACTGACCCTCATTGCCATCCAAACACCGTTCCCAGACTGACGCTCACTGCCGTCCAAACACCGCACCTAGACTGACCCTTACTGCCATCCACACACCGCACCCAAACTGACCCTCACTGCTGTCCACACACTGCACCCAGACTGACCCTGAGTGCCGTCCACACACCGCACCCAGACTGACCCTCACTGCCGTCCACACACCTCATCCAGACTGACCCTCACTGCCGTCCAAACACCTCACCCAGACTGACGCTCACTGCCATCCACACACCGCACCCAGACTGACCCTCACTGCCGTCCACACACCGCACTGAGACTGACACTCACTGCCGTCCACACACCTCGCCCAGACTGACGCTCACTGCCATCCACGCACCGCACCCAGACTGACTCTCACTGCCGTCCACGCACCTCATCCAGACTGATGCTCACTGCCATCCACGCACTGCACCCAGACTGACCCTCACTGCCATCCATGCACCGCACCCAGACTGACCCTCACTGCCATCCACACACCGCACCCAGGCTTACCCTCACTGCCGTCATCACCCCGCACCCAGACTGACCCTCACTGCCGTCCACAAACAGCACCCAGTCTGACCCTCACTGCCATCCACACACCGCACCCAGTCTGACCCTCGCTGCCATCCACACACCGACCCAGCCTGACGCTCAAAACTGTGCGCGCACCACCTGCAGCTTGACCCTCACCGCTGCCCAATATAGCCCAAGCCTGACCCTCACCACCGTCCACCAACCGCGCCCTGCCTAACACCAACTGCCGTCCAACATTGCCACAAAACTAACCCTCACCATCGTCCAATACGGCCCCCTGCCTGACCCTCACCACAGTCCACAGACCCCCCGCAGCCTGATAAACATCGCCGTCCACACACCGCACCCAGACTGCCCCTCACTGCAATCCGCACACCGCACCGAGACTGACCCTCACTGCCAAAAACACACCATGCCCAGACTGACCCTCACTTCCATCCGCACACCGCACCCAGACTGACCCTCACTGCCAAAAACACAACATGCCCAGACTGACACTCACTGCCATCCACGCACTGCACCCAGACTGACCCTCACTGCCATCCATGCACCGCACCCAGACTGACCCTCACTGCCATCCATGCACCGCACCCAGACTGACCCTCACTGCCATCCACACACCGCACCCAGGCTGACCCTCACTGCCGTCATCACCCCGCACCCAGACTGACCCTCACTGCCGTCCACAAATAGCACCCAGTCTGATCCTCACTGCCATCCACACACCGCAGCCTGGCTGACCCTCACTGCAGTCCGCACAGTGCACCCAGACTGACCCTCACTGCCATCCACACACCACACCCAGACTGACCTTCACTGCCATCCGCAAACCACACACAGACTGACCCTCACTGCCATCCACATACCACACCCAGACTGACCCTCACTGCCATCCACACAACACACCCAGACTGACCTTCACTGCCATCCGCAAACCACACACAGACTGACCCTCACTGCCATCCACATACCACACCCAGGCTGACCCTCACTGCCGTTCTCACACCGCACTCAGACTGACCCTCACTGCCATCCACACACCGCACCCAGTCTGACCCTCGCTGCCATCCACACACCGACCCAGCCTGACCCTCAAAACTGTGCACGCACCACCTGCAGCTTGACCCTCACCGCTGCCCAATATAGCCCAAGCCTGACCCTCACCACCGTCCACCAACCGCGCCCTGCCTAACACCAACTGCCGTCCAACATTGCCACAAAACTAACCCTCACCATCGTCCAATACGGCCCCCTGCCTGACCCTCACCACTGTCCACAGACCCCCCGCAGCCTGATAAACATCGCCGTCCACACACCGCACCCAGACTGACCCTCACTGCAATCCGCACACCGCACCGAGACTGACCCTCACTGCCAAAAACACACCATGCCCAGACTGACCCTCACTTCCATCCGCACACCGCACCCAGACTGACCCTCACTGCCAAAAACACAACATGCCCAGACTGACACTCACTGCCATCCGCACACTGCACCCAGACTGACCTTACTGCCGTCGAAACATCGCACCCAGACTGACACTCACTGCCATCCACACACCGCACTCAGACTGATCCGCACTGCCATCCACACACCGCACCCAGACTGACCCTCCCTGCCATCCACACACCGCACCCAAACTGACCCTCACTGCCATCCATGCACCGTACCCAGACTGACCCTCACTGCAGTCCACACACCGCAACCAGACTGACCCTGAGTGCCTTCCACACACCGCACCCAGACTGACCCTCACTGCCGTCCACACACCGCACCCAGACTGACCCTGAGTGCCGTCCACACACCACACCCAGACTGACCCTCACTGACGTCCCCACACCTCACCCAGACTGACGCTCACTGCCATCCACGCACCGCACCCAGACTGACCCTCACTGCCATCCACACACCACACCCAGACTGACCCTCACTGCCATCCACGCAACGCACCCAGACTGACCCTCACTGCCGTCCACATACCGCATGCAGACTGACCCTCACTGCCATCCACACACCACACCCAGACTGACCCTGACTGCCATCCACACACCACACCCAGACTGACACTCTCCAGCGCCGACACACCGCCCCCAGCCTGACCCTCATCTCCGCCCATGCACTGCACACAGCCAGACGCTCACCACCGTCCACACACCACCCCCAGTCTTATCCTCAATGCCGTCAAACACAGCACCCCACCTGACCTTCACTGCCATCTGCACACCGCCCCCATCCTGACCCCTCCGCGTTCCACGCACCACCCACAGCCTGACCATCACTACCGTCCACACACCCTCCAGCCTGACCCTTATTGACGTCAGACACACTACCCCAGCCTGACCCTCACTGCTGACTACCAATAACCCCAACCTGATCCTCACCACCGTCCACCAACTGTCCCAGACTGAACCCCCCCACCGATCAAAACTGCAACAAGCCTGATCCTCACTGCCGACCTCACACCACCCCAGCCTGACCCTCAATGCCATTCACACACCGCACCCAGCCTGACCCTCACTGCCATCCACACACCGCACCCAGGCTGACACTCACTGCCATCCACACACCGCACACAGGCTGACCCACACTGCCGTCTTCACACCGCCACCAGACTGACCCTCACTGCCATCCACACACCGCACCCAGGCTGACCCTCACTGCCATCCACACACCGCACCCAGTTTGACCCTCACTGCCATCCACACACCGCACCCCGGCTGACCCTCACTGCCGTCCTCACACCGCACCCAGACTGACACTCACTGCCGTCCACACACCGCACACAGACTGACCCTGAGTGCCGTCCACACACACCCAGGCTGACCCTCACTGCCGTCCTCACACCGCACTCAGACTGATCCTCACTGCCATCCACACACCGCACCCAGCCTGACCCTCACTGCCTTCCACACACTGCACCCAGACTGACCCTCGCTGCCATCTGCACACCGCACCCAGACTGACCCTCACTGCCGTCTGCACACCGCACCCAGACTGACTCTCACTGCCGTCCTCACACTGCACGCAGACTGACCCTCACTGCAGTCCACACACCGTACCCAGACTGACCTTCTCTGCGGTCTGCACACTGCACCCATATTGATCTAAACTGCCATCCACACTCCACACCCAGACTGACCCTCACAGCCATCCACACACCGCACCCAGCCTGACCCTCACTGCCGCCCACACACTGCACCAAGACTCAATATCACTGCCATCCACACACCGCACCCACACTGACCCTCACTGCTGTCCGCACACCACACTCAGACTGACCCTCACTGCCATCCACACACCACACCCAGGCTGATCCTCACTGCAATCCACATACTGCACACAGACTGACCCTCACTGCCGTCCACTCACTGCACCCAGACTGACCCTCACTGCCATCCATCCACACCGCACCCAGACTGACCCTCACTGCCATCCACACACCGCACCCAGATTGACCCTCACTGCCATCCACTCATCGCACCCAGACTGACCCTCACTGCTGTCCGCACACCACACTCAGACTGACCCTCACTGCCATCCACACACCGCACCCAGACTGACCCTCACTGCCATCCACACACCGCACCCAGACTGACCCTCACTGCCATCAACACACCGCACCCAGACTGACCCTCACTGCCATCCACACACTGCACCCAGACTGACCCTCACTGCCATCCACACACCGCACCCAGACTGACCCTCACTTCCATCCACACACCACACTCAGACTGACCCTCACTGCCATCCACTCACCGCACCCAGACTGACCCGCACTGCCATCCACACACCGCACCCAGACTGACCCTCACTGCCATCCACACACCGCACCCAGACTGACCCTCACTGCCATCCACACACCACACCCAGACAGACCCTCACTGCCGTCCACACACCGCCCCCAGCCTGACCATCCTCTCCGCCCATGCACTGCACACAGCCAGACGCTCACCACCGTCCACACACCACCCCCAGTCTTATCCTCAATGCCGTCAAACACAGCACCCCACCTGACCTTCACTGCCGTCTGCACACCGCCCCCATCCTGACCCCTCCGCGTTCCACGCACCACCCACAGCCTGACCATCACTACCATCCACACACCCCCCAGCCTGACCCTTATTGACGTCAAACACCCTACCCCAGCCTGACCCTCACTGCTGACTACCAATAACCCCAACCTGACGCTCACCACCGTCCACCAACTGTCCCAGACTGAACCCCCCCACCGATCAAAACTGCAACAAGCCTGATCCTCATTGCCAACCTCACACCACCCCAGCCTGACCCTCAATGCCATCCACACACCGCACCCAGCCTGACCCTCACTGCCATCCACACACCGCACCCAGGCTGACCCTCACTGCCATCCACACACGGCACCCAGGCTGACCCACACTGCCGTCCTCACACCGCCACCAGACTGACCCTCACTGCCATCCACACACCGTACACAGACTGACCCTCACTGCCATCCACACACCGCACCCAGTCTGACCCTCACTGCCATCCACACACTGCACCCAGACTGACACTCACTGCCATCCACACACCGCACCCAGACTGACCCTCACTGCCGTCTGCACACTGCACCCAGACTGACCCTCACTGCCGTTTGTACACCGCACCCAGACTGACTATCACTGCCGTCCTCACACTGCCCGCAGACTGACCCTCACTGCAGTCCGCACAGCGTACCCAGACTGACCCTGACTGCGGTCTGCTCACTGCACCCATACTGACCTAAACTGCCATCAACACTCCACACCCAGACTGACCCTCACAGCCATCCACACACCGCACACAGCCTGACCCTCACTGCCGCCTACACACTGCACCAAGACTCAGCATCACTGCCATCAGCACACCGCACCCAGACTGATCCTCACTGCTGTCCGCACACCACACTCAGACTGACCCACACTGCCATCCACACACTGCACCCAGACTGACCCTCACTGCCGTCCACTCACTGCACCCAGACTGACCCTCACTGCCGTCCACTCACTGCACCCAGACTGACCCTCACTGCCATCCATCCACACCGCACCCAGACTGACCCTCACTGCCATACACACACCACACTCAGACTGACCCTCACTGCCATCCACACACCGCACCCAGACTGACCCTCACTGCCGTCCGCACACCGCACCCAGACGGACCCTCACTGCCATCCACACACCGCACACAGACTGACCCTCACTGCCATCCACACACCGCACCCAGACTGACCCTCACTGCTGTCCGCACACCGCACTCAGACTGACCCTCACTGCCATCCACACACCGCACCCAGACTGACCCTCACTGCTGTCCGCGCACCACACTCAGACTGACCCTCACTGCCATCCACACACTGCACCCAGACTGACCCTCACTGCCGTCCACTCACTGCACCCAGACTGACCCTCACTGCCATCCATCCACACCGCACCCAGACTGACTCTCACTGCCATCCATCCACACCGCACCCAGACTGACCCTCACTGCCATTCACACACCGTACCAAGACTGACCCTCACTGCCATCCACACACCGCACCCAGCCTGACCCTCACTGCCGCCTACACACTGCACCAAGACTCAACATCACTGCCATCAGCACACCGCACCCAGACTGATCCTCACTGCTGTCCGCACACCACACTCAGACTGACCCTCACTGCAATCCACACACTGCACCCAGACTGACCCTCACTGCCGTCCACTCACTGCACCCAGACTGACCCTCACTGCCATCCATCCACACCGCACCCAGACTGACCCTCACTGCCATACACACACCGCACCCAGACTGACCCTCACTGCCGTCCACACACCGCACTGAGACTGACACTCACTGCCGTCCACGCACCTCGCCCAGACTGACGCTCACTGCCATCCACGCACCGCACCCAGACTGACTCTCACTGCCATCCACGCACCTCACCCAGACTGATGCTCACTGCCATCCACGCACTGCACCCAGACTGACCCTCACTGCTATCGATGCACCGCACCCAGACTGACCCTCACTGCCATCCACACACCGCACCCAGGCTGACCCTCACTGCCGTCATCACCCCGCACCCAGACTGACCCTCACTGCCGTCCACAAACAGCACCCAGTCTGACCCTCACTGCCATCCACACACCGCAGCCAGGCTGACCCTCACTGCCATCCACACTCTGCACCCAGACTGACACTCACTGCCATCCACACACCGCACCCAGACTGACCCTCACTGCCGTCTGCACACCGCACCCAGACTGACCCTCACTGCCGTCTGCACACCGCACCCAGACTGACTATCACTGCCGTCCTCACACTGCCCGCAGACTGACCCTCACTGCAGTCCGCACAGCGTACCCAGACTGACCCTGACTGCGGTCTGCTCACTGCACCCATACTGACCTAAACTGCCATCAACACTCCACACCCAGACTGACCCTCACAGCCATCCACACACCGCACACAGCCTGACCCTCACTGCCGCCTACACACTGCACCAAGACTCAACATCACTGCCATCAGCACACCGCACCCAGACTGATCCTCACTGCTCTCCGCACACCACACTCAGACTGACCCACACTGCCATCCGCACACTGCACCCAGACTGACCCTCACTGCCGTCCACTCACTGCACCCAGACTGACCCTCACTGCCATCCATCCACACCGCACCCAGACTGACCCTCACTGCCATACACACACCACATTCAGACTGACCCTCACTGCCATCCACACACCGCACCCAGACTGACCCTCACTGCCGTCCGCACACCGCACCCAGACGGACCCTCACTGCCATCCACACACCGCACACAGACTGACCCTCACTGCCATCCACACACCGCACCCAGACTGACCCTCACTGCTGTCCGCACACCGCACTCAGACTGACCCTCACTGCCATCCACACACCGCACCCAGACTGACCCTCACTGCTGTCCGCGCACCACACTCAGACTGACCCTCACTGCCATCCACACACTGCACCCAGACTGACCCTCACTGCCGTCTGCACACTGCACCCAGACTGACCCTCACTGCCATCCATCCACACCGCACCCAGACTGACTCTCACTGCCATCCATCCACACCGCACCCAGACTGACCCTCACTGCCATTCACACACCGTACCCAGACTGACCCTCACTGCCATCCACACACCGCACCCAGCCTGACCCTCACTGCCGCCTACACACTGCACCAAGACTCAATATCACTGCCATCAGCACACCGCACCCAGACTGATCCTCACTGCTGTCCGCACACCACACTCAGACTGACCCTCACTGCAATCCACACACTGCACCCAGACTGACCCTCACTGCCGTCCACTCACTGCACCCAGACTGACCCTCACTGCCATCCATCCACACCGCACCCAGACTGACCCTCACTGCCATACACACACCGCACCCAGACTGACCCTCACTGCCGTCCACACACCGCACTGAGACTGACACTCACTGCCGTCCACGCACCTCGCCCAGACTGACACTCACTGCCATCCACGCACCGCACCCAGACTGACTCTCACTGCCATCCACGCACCTCACCCAGACTGATGCTCACTGCCATCCACGCACTGCACCCAGACTGACCCTCACTGCTATCGATGCACCGCACCCAGACTGACCCTCACTGCCATCCACACACCGCACCCAGGCTGACCCTCACTGCCGTCATCACCCCGCACCCAGACTGACCCTCACTGCCGTCCACAAACAGCACCCAGTCTGACCCTCACTGCCATTCACACACCGCAGCCAGGCTGACACTCACTGCCATCCACACACCACACCCAGACTGACCTTCACTGCCATCCGCAAACCACACACAGACTGACCCTCACTGCCATCCACATACCACACCCAGGCTGACCCTCACTGCCGTTCTCACACCGCACTCAGACTGACTCTCACTGCCATCCACACACCGCACCCAGTCTGACCCTCGCTGCCATCCACACACCGACCCAGCCTGACCCTCAAAATTGTGCACGCACCACCTGCAGCTTGACCCTCACCGCTGCCCAATATAGCCCAAGCCTGACCCTCACCACCGTCCACCAACCGCGCCCTGCCTAACACCAACTGCCGTCCAACATTGCCACAAAACTAACCCTCACCATCGTCCCATACGGCCCCCTGCCTGACCCTCACCACTGTCCACAGACCCCCCGTAGCCTGATAAACATCGCCGTCCACACACCGCACCCATTCTGACCCTCACTGCCATCTGCACACCGCACCGAGACTGACCCTCACTGCCAAAAACACACCATGCCCAGACTGACACTCACTGCCATCCGCTCTCCGCACCCAGACTGACCCTCACTGCCGTCCAAACACCGCACCAAGACTTACCCTCACTGCCATCCACACACCGCACCCAGACTGACCCTCACTGCCATCCACACACCGCACCCAGACTGACCCTCACTGCCATCCACACACCGCACCCAAACTGACCCTCACTGCCATCCATGCACCGTACGCAGACTGACCCTCACTGCCATCCACACACCGCAACCAGACTGACCCTCACTGCCATCCACACACCGCACCCAGACTGACCCTCACTGCCATCCACACACTGCACCCAGACTGACCCTCACTGCCGTCCACACACCTCACCCAGAATGACCCTCATTGCCATCCAAACACCGTTCCCAGACTGACGCTCACCGCCGTCCAAACACCGCACCTAGACTGACCCTTACTGCCATCCACACACCGCACCCAGACTGACCCTTACTGCCATCCACACACTGCACCCAAACTGACCCTCACTGCTGTCCACACACTGCACCCAGAAAGACCCTGAGTGCCGTCCACACACCGCACCCAGACTGACCCTCACTACCGTCCACACACCTCATCCAGACTGACCCTCACTGCCGTCCACACACCTCACCCAGACTGACGCTCACTGCCATCCACACACCGCACCCAGACTGACCCTCACTGCCGTCCACACACCGCACTGAGACTGACACTCACTGCCGTCCACACACCTCGCCCAGACTGACGCTCACTGCCATCCACGCACCGCACCCAGACTGACTCTCACTGCCATCCACGCACCTCATCCAGACTGAAGCTCACTGCCATCCACGCACTGCACCCAGACTGACCCTCACTGCCATCCATGCACCGCACCCAGACTGACCCTCACTGCCATCCACACACCGCACCCAGGCTGACCCTCACTGCCGTCATCACCCCGCACCCAGACTGACCCTCACTGCCGTCCACAAACAGCACCCAGTCTGACCCTCACTGCCATCCACACACCGCAGCCAGGCTGACCCTCACTGCAGTCCGCACAGCGCACTCAGACTGACCTTCACTGCCATCCGCAAACCACACACAGACTGACCCTCACTGCCATCCACATACCACTCCCAGACTGACCCTCACTGCCATCCACACAACACACCCAGACTGACCTTCACTGCCATCCACACAACACACACAGACTGACCCTCACTGCCGTCCACAAACAGCACCCAGTCTGACCCTCACTGCCATCCACACACCGCACCCAGGCTGACCCTCACTGCCATCCACACACCGCAGCCAGGCTGGCCCTCACTGCCATCCACACACCGCACCCGGACTGACCCTCACTGCCAAAAACACACCATGCCCAGACTGACACTCACTACCATCCGCTCTCCGCACCCAGACTGACCCTCACTGCCGTCCAAACACCGCACCAAGACTTACCCTCACTGCCATCCACACACCGCACCCAGACTGACCCTCACTGCCATCCACACACCCCACCCAGACTGACCCTCACTGCCATCCACACACCGCACCCAAACTGACCCTCACTGCCATCCATGCACCGTACGCAGACTGACCATCACTGCCATCCACACACCGCAACCAGACTGACGCTCACTGCCATCCACACACCGCACCCAGACTGACCCTCACTACCATCCACACACTGCACCCAGACTGACCCTCACTGCCGTCCACACACCTCACCCAGACTGACCTTCACTGCCATCCACATACCACACCCAGACTGACCTTCACTGCCATCCACAAACCACACCCAGGCTGACCCTCACTGCCGTTCTCACACCGCACTCAGACTGACCCTCACTGCCATCCACACTCCGCACCCAGACTGACCCTGGCTGCCATCCACGCACCGACCCAGCCTGACCCTCAAAACTGTGCACGCACCACCTGCAGCTTGACCCTCACCGCTGCCCAATATAGCCCAAGCCTGACCCTCACCACCGTCCACCAACCGCGCCCTTCCTAACACCAACTGCCGTCCAACATTGCCACAAAACTAACCCTCACCATCGTCCCATACGGCCCCCTGCCTGACCCTCACCGCTGTCCACAGACCCCCCGCAGCCTGATAAACATCGCCGTCCACACACCGCACCCAGACTGACCCTCACTGCCATCCGCACACCGCACCGAGACTGACCCTCACTGCCAAAAACACACCATGCCCAGACTGACCCTCACTGCCATCCGCACACCGCACCCAGACTGACCCTCACTGCCAAAAACACACCATGCCCAGACTGACACTCAATGCCATCCGCTCTCCGCGCCCAGACTGACCCTCACTGCCGTCCAAACACCGCACCAAGACTTACCCTCACTGTCATCCACACACCGCACCCAGACTGACCCTCACTGCCATCCACACACCGCACCCAGACTGACCCTCACTGCCATCCACACACCGCACCCAAACTGACCCTCACTGCCATCCATGCACCGTACGCAGACTGACCCTCACTGCCATCCACACACCGCAACCAGACTGACCCTCACTGCCATCCACACACCGCACCCAGACTGACCCTCACTGCCATCCACACACTGCACCCAGACTGACCCTCACTGCCGTCCACACACCTCACCCAGAATGACCCTCATTGCCATCCAAACACCGTTCCCAGACTGACGCTCACCGCCGTCCAAACACCGCACCTAGACTGACCCTTACTGCCATCCACACTCCGCACCCAGACTGACCCTTACTGCCATCCACACACCGCACCCAAACTGACTCTCACTGCTGTCCACACACTGCACCCAGACTGACCCTGAGTGCCGTCCACACACCGCACCCAGACTGACCCTCACTGCCGTCCACACACCTCATCCAGACTGACCCTCACTGCCGTCCACACACCTCACCCAAACTGACGCTCACTGCCATCCACACACCGCACCCAGACTGACCCTCACTGTCGTCCACACACCGCACTGAGACTGACACTCACTGCCGTCCACACACCTCGCCCAGACTGACGCTCACTGCCATCCACGCACCGCACCCAGACTGACTCTCACTGCCATCCACGCACCTCATCCAGACTGAAGCTCACTGCCATCCACGCACTGCACCCAGACTGACCCTCACTGCCATCCATGCACCGCACCCAGACTGACCCTCACTGCCATCCACACACCGCACCCAGGCTGACCCTCACTGCCGTCATCACCCCGCACCCAGACTGACCCTCACTGCCGTCCACAAACAGCACCCAGTCTGACCCTCACTGCCATCCACACACCGCAGCCAGTCTGACCCTCACTGCAGTCCGCACAGCGCACCCAGACTGACCCTCACTGCCATCCACACACCACACCCAGACTGACCTTCACTGCCATCCGCAAACCACACACAGACTGACCCTCACTGCCATCCACATACCACTCCCAGACTGACCCTCACTGCCATCCACACAACACACCCAGACTGACCTTCACTGCCATCCACACAACACACACAGACTGACCCTCACTGCCGTCCACAAACAGCACCCAGTCTGACCCTCACTGCCATCCACACACCGCACCCAGGCTGACCCTCACTGCCATCCACACACCGCAGCCAGGCTGGCCCTCACTGCCATCCACACACCGCACCCGGACTGACCCTCACTGCCAAAAACACACCATGCCCAGACTGACACTCACTACCATCCGCTCTCCGCACCCAGACTGACCCTCACTGCCGTCCAAACACCGCACCAAGACTTACCCTCACTGCCATCCACACACCGCACCCAGACTGACCCTCACTGCCATCCACACACCCCACCCAGACTGACCCTCACTGCCATCCACACACCGCACCCAAACTGACCCTCACTGCCATCCATGCACCGTACGCAGACTGACCCTCACTGCCATCCACACACCGCAACCAGACTGACGCTCACTGCCATCCACACACCGCACCCAGACTGACCCTCACTACCATCCACACACTGCACCCAGACTGACCCTCACTGCCGTCCACACACCTCACCCAGACTGACCTTCACTGCCATCCACATACCACACCCAGACTGACCTTCACTGCCATCCGCAAACCACACCCAGGCTGACCCTCACTGCCGTTCTCACACCGCACTCAGACTGACCCTCGCTGCCATCCACACACCGACCCAGCCTGACCCTCAAAACTGTGCACGCACCACCTGCAGCTTGACCCTCACCGCTGCCCAATATAGCCCAAGCCTGACCCTCACCACCGTCCACCAACCGCGCCCTTCCTAACACCAACTGCCGTCCAACATTGCCACAAAACTAACCCTCACCATCGTCCCATACGGCCCCCTGCCTGACCCTCACCGCTGTCCACAGACCCCCCGCAGCCTGAAAAAACATCGCCGTCCACACACCGCACCCAGACTGACCCTCACTGCCATCCGCACACCGCACCGAGACTGACCCTCACTGCCAAAAACACACCATGCCCAGACTGACCCTCACTGCCATCCGCACACCGCACCCAGACTGACCCTCACTGCCAAAAACACACCATGCCCAGACTGACACTCACTGCCATCCGCTCTCCGCACCCAGACTGACCCTCACTGCCGTCCAAACACCGCACCAAGACTTACCCTCACTGCCATCCACACACCGCACCCAGACTGACCCTCACTGCCATCCACACACCGCACCCAGACTGACCCTCACTGCCATCCACACACCGCACCCAAACTGACCCTCACTGCCATCCATGCACCGTACGCAGACTGACCCTCACTGCCATCCACACACCGCACCCAGACTGACCCTCACTGCCATCCACACGCTGCACCCAGACTGACCCTCACTACCGTCCACACACCTCACCCAGAATGACCCTCATTGCCATCCAAACACCGTTCCCAGACTGACGCTCACCGCCGTCCAAACACCGCACCTAGACTGACCCTTACTGCCATCCACACTCCGCACCCAGACTGACCCTTACTGCCATCCACACACCGCACCCAAACTGACCCTCACTGCTGTCCACACACTGCACCCAGACTGACCCTGAGTGCCGTCCACACACCGCACCCAGACTGACCCTCACTGCCGTCCACACACCTCATCCAGACTGACCCTCACTGCCGTCCACACACCTCACCCAAACTGACGCTCACTGCCATCCACACACCGCACCCAGACTGACCCTCACTGCCGTCCACACACCGCACTGAGTCTGACACTCACTGCCGTCCACACACCTCGCCCAGACTGACGCTCACTGCCATCCACGCACCGCACCCAGACTGATGCTCACTGCCATCCACGCACCTCATCCAGACTGATGCTCACTGCCATCCACGCACTGCACCCAGACTGACCCTCACTGCCATCCATGCACCGCACCCAACTGACCCTCACTGCCATCCACACACCGCACCCAGGCTGACCCTCACTGCCGTCATCACCCCGCACCCAGACTGACCCTCACTGCCGTCCACAAACAGCACCCAGTCTGACCCTCACTGCCATCCACACACTTCAGCCAGGCTGACCCTCACTGCAGTCCGCACAGCGCACCCAGACTGACCCTCACTGCCATCCACACACCACACCCAGACTGACCTTCACTGCCATCCGCAAACCACACACAGACTGACCCTCACTGCCATCCACATACCACACCCAGACTGACCCTCACTGCCATCCACACAACACACCCAGACTGACCCTCACTGCCGTCCACAAACAGCACCCAGTCTGACCTTCACTGCCATCCACACACCGCACCCAGGCTGACCCTCACTGCCATCCACACACCGCAGCCAGGCTGACCCTCAATGCCATCCACACACGCAACCCAGCCTGACCCTCACTGCCATCCACACACCGCACCCAGGCTGACACTCACTGCCATCCACACACCGCCCCCAGCCTGACCATCCTCTCCGCCCATGCACTGCACACAGCCAGACGCTCACCACCGTCCACACACCACCCCCAGTCTTATCCTCAATGCCGTCAAACACAGCACCCCACCTGACCTTCACTGCCGTCTGCACACCGCCCCCATCCTGACCCCTCCGCGTTCCACGCACCACCCACAGCCTGACCATCACTACCATCCACACACCCCCCAGCCTGACCCTTATTGACGTCAAACACCCTACCCCAGCCTGACCCTCACTGCTGACTACCAATAACCCCAACCTGACGCTCACCACCGTCCACCAACTGTCCCAGACTGAACCCCCCCACCGATCAAAACTGCAACAAGCCTGATCCTCATTGCCAACCTCACACCACCCCAGCCTGACCCTCAATGCCATCCACACACCGCACCCAGCCTGACCCTCACTGCCATCCACACACCGCACCCAGGCTGACCCTCACTGCCATCCACACACGGCACCCAGGCTGACCCACACTGCCGTCCTCACACCGCCACCAGACTGACCCTCACTGCCATCCACACACCGTACACAGACTGACCCTCACTGCCATCCACACACCGCACCCAGTCTGACCCTCACTGCCATCCACACACTGCACCCAGACTGACACTCACTGCCATCCACACACCGCACCCAGACTGACCCTCACTGCCGTCTGCACACTGCACCCAGACTGACCCTCACTGCCGTTTGCACACCGCACCCAGACTGACTATCACTGCCGTCCTCACACTGCCCGCAGACTGACCCTCACTGCAGTCCGCACAGCGTACCCAGACTGACCCTGACTGCGGTCTGCTCACTGCACCCATACTGACCTAAACTGCCATCAACACTCCACACCCAGACTGACCCTCACAGCCATCCACACACCGCACCCAGCCTGACCCTCACTGCCGCCTACACACTGCACCAAGACTCAACATCACTGCCATCAGCACACCGCACCCAGACTGATCCTCACTGCTGTCCGCACACCACACTCAGACTGACCCACACTGCCATCCACACACTGCACCCAGACTGACCCTCACTGCCGTCCACTCACTGCACCCAGACTGACCCTCACTGCCATCCATCCACACCGCACCCAGACTGACCCTCACTGCCATACACACACCACACTCAGACTGACCCTCACTGCCATCCACACACCGCACCCAGACTGACCCTCACTGCCGTCCGCACACCGCACCCAGACGGACCCTCACTGCCATCCACACACCGCACACAGACTGACCCTCACTGCCATCCACACACCGCACCCAGACTGACCCTCACTGCTGTCCGCACACCGCACTCAGACTGACCCTCACTGCCATCCACACACCGCACCCAGACTGACCCTCACTGCTGTCCGCGCACCACACTCAGACTGACCCTCACTGCCGTCCACTCACTGCACCCAGACTGACCCTCACTGCCATCCATCCACACCGCACCCAGACTGACCCTCACTGCCATCCATCCACACCGCACCCAGACTGACCCTCACTGCCATTCACACACCGTACCCAGACTGACCCTCACTGCCATCCACACACCGCACCCAGAATGACCCTCACTGCTGTCCGCACACCGCACTCAGACTGACCCTCACTGCCATCCACACACCGCACCCAGACTGACCCTCACTGCCATTCGCACACGCACCCAGGCTGACCCTCATTGCCATCCACACACCACACCCAGACTGACCCTCACTGCCATGCACACACCACACCCAGACTGACCCTCACTGCCATCCACACACCACACTCAGACTGACCCTCACTGCCGTCCACACACCGCACCCAGACTGACCCTCACTGCCGTCCACACACTGCACCCAGACTGACCCTCACCGCCATCCATACACCGCACCCAGACTGGCCCTCAATGCAATCCACACACCGCACCCAGACTGACCCTCACTGCCGTCCACACACCGCACCCAGACTGACCCTCACTGCCATCCACACACCGCACCCAGACTGACCCTCACTGCCGTCCACACACCGCACCCAGACTGACCCTCACTGCCGTCCACACACTGCACACAGACTGACCCTCACCGCCATCCACACACCGCACCCAGACTGACCCTCACTGCCATCCACACACAGCACCCAGCCTGACCCTCACCGCCGCCTACACACTGCCCCCAGACTGACCCTCCTCTCCGCCCATGCACCGCACCCAGACAGACGCTCACCACCTTCCACACGCCGCCCACAGCCTGACGCTCACCGCCTCCCACAAACCACCTCCAGTCTGATCCTTAATGCCATCAAACACAGCACCCGACATGAACTTCACTGCCGTCTGCACTCCACCCCCATCCTGACCCCTCCGCTGTCCACGCACCAACCACAGCCTGACCATCACTCCCGTCCACACCCCCCAGCCTGACCCTCATTGACGTCAAACACACTGCGCCCAGCCTGGCCCTCACTGTCGACCACCAATAACCCCAACCTGACCCTCACCACCGTCAACCAACCATCCCCAGCCTGAACCACACGACCGACCAAAACTGCAACAAGCCTGACCCGCACTGCCGTCCGCACACCAGACACAGACTGACGCTCACTGCCGTCCACACACCGCACCGAGACTGACCCTCACTGCCGTCCACACACCACACCCAGACTGAACCTCACTGCCATCCCCGCACCGCACCCAGACTGACCCTCACTGCCGTCCACACACCGCACCCAGACTGAACTCACTGCCGTCCACACACCGCAGCCAGACTGAAACTCACTGTCGTCTGCACACCGTACCCAGACTGACCCCTCCGCCGTCCACGCACCACCCACAGCCTGACCATCACTACCGTCCACACACCCCCCAGCCTGACGCTCATTGACGTCAAACACACTGCCCCCAGCCTGACCCTCACTGCCGAACACCAATAACCCCAACCTGACCCTCACCACCGTCGACCAACCGTCCCCAGCCTGAACCCCTCCACCGACAAAAACTGCAACAAGCCTGACCCTGACCACCGACCTCACACCACCCCCAGCCTGACCCTCACTGCCGTGCACACACTACACCCAGACTGACCCTCACTGCCGTCCTCACACCGCACCCAGGCTGACACTCACTGCCGTCCTCACACCGCACCCAGACTGACCCTCACTGCCGTCCACACACCGCCCACAGCCTGACCCTCACTGCCATCCACGCACCGCACCCAGACTGACCCTCACTGCCGTCCACACACCGGCCACAGCCTGACCCTCAATGCCGTCCACACACCACACCCAGACTGACCCTCACTGCCGTCCACACACTGCACCCAGACTGACCCTCACTGCTGTCCACATAACACCCCCAGTCTGACCCTCACTGACATCCACACACCGCACACAGACTGACCCTCACTGCCATCCGCACACCACACCCAGACTGACCCTCACTGCCATCCGCACACCACACCCAGACTGACCCTCACTGTCGTTCACACACCGCCCCTAGCCTGACCCTCTCCACCGCCTACACACCGCCCCCAGTCTGACCCTCCTCTCCGCCCATGCACCGCACCCGGCCAGACGCTCACCACCTTCCACACGCTGCCCACAGCCTGATGCTCACCAAAGTTCTCACACCACCCCCAGTCTGATCCTCAATGCTGTCAAACACAGCATCACACCTGACCTTCACTGCCGTCTGCACATTTCCCCCATCCTGTACCCCTCCGCCGTCCACGCACCACCCACAGCCTGACCATCACTTCCGTCCACACACACCCCAGCCTGACCCTCATTGACGTCAAACACACTGCCCCCAGACTGACCCTCACTGCCATCCACACACCGTACCCAGACTGACCCTCACTGGTTCCGTACACTGCACACAGACAGACCCTCACTGCCATCCGCACACCGCACCCAGACTGACCCTCACTGCCATCCAAACACCGCTTCCCGACTGACCCTCACTGCCATCCACACACCGCACCCAGACTGACCCTCACTGCCATCCACACACCGCACCCAGACTGACCCTCACTGCAATCCGTGCACTGCACCCAGACTGACCCTCACTGGCGTCCACACACCATACCCAGACTGACCCTCACTGCCATCCACACACCGCACCCAGACTGACCCTGAGTGCCGTCCACACACCGCACCTAGACTGACCCTCACTGCCGTCCACACACCTCACCCATACTGACCCTGAGTGCCGTCCACACACCACACCCAGACTGACCCTCACTGCCGTCCACACACCTCACCCAGACTGACGCTCACTGCCATCCACGCACCGCACTCAGACTGACCCTCACTGCCATCCACACACCACACCCAGACTGACCCTCACTGCCATCCACGCAACGCACCCAGACTGACCCTCACTGCCATCCATGCACCGCACCCAGACTGACCCTCACTGCCGTCCACATACCGCACGCAGACTGACCCTCGCTGCCATCCACACACCACACCCAGAATGACCCTCACTGCCATCCACGCAACGCACCCAGACTGACCCTCACTGCCATCCATGCACCGCACCCAGACTGACCCTCACTGCCGTCCACATACCGCACGCAGACTGACCCTCACTGCCATCCACACACCACACCCAGACTGACACTCTCCACCGCCGACACACCGCCCCCAGACTGACCCTCCTCTCCGCCCATGCACTGCACACAGCCAGACGCTCACCACCGTCCACACACCACCCCCAGTCTTATCCTCAATGCCGTCAAACACAGCACCCCACCTGACCTTCACTGCTGTCTGCACACCGCCCCCATCCTGACCCCTCCACGTTCCCCGCACCACCCACAGCCTGACCATCACTTCCGTCCACATACCCCCCTGCCTGAACCTTATTGACGTCAAACACACAACCCCAGCCTGACCCTCACTGCTGACTACCAATAACCCCAACCTGATCCTCACCACCGTCCACCAACTGTCCCAGACTGAACCCCTCCACCGATCAAAACTGCAACAAGCCTGATCCTCACTGCCGACCTCACACCACCCCAGCCTGACCCTCAATGCCATCGACACACCGCACCCAGCCTGACCCTCACTGCCATCCACACACCGCACCCAGGCTGACCCTCACTGCCATCCACACACCGCACCCAGGCTGACCCACACTGCCGTCCTCACACCGCCACCAGACTGACCCTCACTGCCATCCACACACCGCACCCAGGCTGACCCTCACTGCCATCCACACACCGCACCCAGGCTGACCCTCACTGCCGTCCTCACACCGCACCCAGACTGACCCACACTGCCAGCCACACACCGCACACAGACTGACAATCACTGCCATCCACACACCGTACACAGACTGATCCACACTGCCATCCACACACCGCACCCAGTCTGACACTCACTGCCGTCCACACACCGCACCCAGACTGACCCTCACTGCCATCCACACACCGCACCCAAACTGACCCTCACTGCCATCCATGCACCGTACGCAGACTGACCCTCACTGCCATCCACACACCGCAACCAGACTGACCCTCACTGCCATCCACACACCGCACCCAGACTGACCCTCACTGCCATCCACACACTGCACCCAGACTGACCCTCACTGCCGTCCCCACACCTCACCCAGACTGACCCTCATTGCCATCCAAACACCGTTCCCAGACTGACGCTCTCCGCCGTCCAAACACCGCACCTAGACTGACCCTCACTGCCATCCACACACCGCAACCAGACTGACCCGTACTGCCATCCACACACCGCACCCAAACTGACCCTCACTGCTGTCCACACACTGCACCCAGACTGACCCTGAGTGCCGTCCACACACCGCACCCAGACTGACCCTCACTGCCGTCCACACACCTCATCCAGACTGACCCTCACTGCCGTCCACACACCTCACCCAGACTGACGCTCACTGCCATCCACACACCGCACCCAGACTGACCCTCACTGCCGTCCACACACCGCACTGAGACTGACACTCACTGCCGTCCACACACCTCGCCCAGACTGACGCTCACTGCCATCCACGCACCTCACACAGACTGATGCTCACTGCCATCCACGCACTGCACCCAGACTGACCCTCACTGCCATCCATGCACCGCACCCAGACTGACCCTCACTGCCATCCACACACCGCACCCAGGCTGACCCTCACTGCTGTCATCACCCCGCAACCAAACTGACCCTCACTGCCGTCCACAAACAGCACCCAGTCTGACCCTCACTGCCATCCACACACCGCAGCCAGGCTGACCCTCACTGCAGTCCGCACAGCGCACCCAGACTGACCCTCACTGCCATCCACACACCACACCCAGACTGACCTTCACTGCCATCCGCAAACCACACACAGACTGACCCTCACTGCCATCCACATACCACACCCAGGCTGACCCTCACTGCCGTTCTCACACCGCACTCAGACTGACCCTCACTGCCATCCACACACTGCACCCAGTCTGACCCTCGCTGCCATCCACACACCGAACCAGCCTGACCCTCAAAACTGTGCACGCACCACCTGCAGCTTGACCCTCACCGCTGCCCAATATAGCCCCAGCCTGACCCTCACCACCGTCCACCAACCACGCCCTGCCTAACACCAACTGCCGTCCAACATTGCCACAAAACTAACCCTCACCATCGTCCAATACGGCCCCCTGCCTGACCCTCACCACTGTCCACAGACCCCCCGCAGCCTGATAAACATCGCCGTCCACACACCGCACCCAGACTGATGCTCACTGCCATCCACGCACTGCACCCAGACTGACCCTCACTGCCATCCATGCACCGCACCCAGACTGACCCTCACTGCCATCCACACACCGCAATCAGGCTGACCCTCACTGCCGTCATCACCCCGCACCCAAACTGACCCTCACTGCCGTCCACAAACAGCACCCAGTCTGACCCTCACTGCCATCCACACACCGCAGCCAGGCTGACCCTCACTGCAGTCCGCACAGCGCACCCAGACTGACCCTCACTGCCATCCACACACCACACCCAGACTGACCTTCACTGCCATCCGCAAACCACACACAGACTGACCCTCACTGCCATCCACATACCACACCCAGGCTGACCCTCACTGCCGTTCTCACACCGCACTCAGACTGACCCTCACTGCCATCCACACACTGCACCCAGTCTGACCCTCGCTGCCATCCACACACCGAACCAGCCTGACCCTCAAAACTGTGCACGCACCACCTGCAGCTTGACCCTCACCGCTGCCCAATATAGCCCCAGCCTGACCCTCACCACCGTCCACCAACCACGCCCTGCCTAACACCAACTGCCGTCCAACATTGCCACAAAACTAACCCTCACCATCGTCCAATACGGCCCCCTGCCTGACCCTCACCACTGTCCACAGACCCCCCGCAGCCTGATAAACATCGCCGTCCACACACCGCACCCAGACTGATGCTCACTGCCATCCACGCACTGCACCCAGACTGACCCTCACTGCCATCCATGCACCGCACCCAGACTGACCCTCACTGCCATCCACACACCGCACCCAGGCTGACCCTCACTGCCGTCATCACCCCGCACCCAAACTGACCCTCACTGCCGTCCACAAACAGCACCCAGTCTGACCCTCACTGCCATCCACACACCGCAGCCAGGCTGACCCTCACTGCAGTCCGCACAGCGCACCCAGACTGACCCTCACTGCCATCCACACACCACACCCAGACTGACCTTCACTGCCATCCGCAAACCACACACAGACTGACCCTCACTGCCATCCACATACCACACCCAGGCTGACCCTCACTGCCGTTCTCACACCGCACTCAGACTGACCCTCACTGCCATCCACACACTGCACCCAGTCTGACCCTCGCTGCCATCCACACACCGAACCAGCCTGACCCTCAAAATTGTGCACGCACCACCTGCAGCTTGACCCTCACCGCTGCCCAATATAGCCCCAGCCTGACCCTCACCACCGTCCACCAACCACGCCCTGCCTAACACCAACTGCCGTCCAACATTGCCACAAAACTAACCCTCACCATCGTCCAATACGGCCCCCTGCCTGACCCTCACCACTGTCCACAGACCCCCCGCAGCCTGATAAACATCGCCGTCCACACACCGCACCCAGACTGATGCTCACTGCCATCCACGCACTGCACCCAGACTGACCCTCACTGCCATCCATGCACCGCACCCAGACTGACCCTCACTGCCATCCACACACCGCACCCAGGCTGACCCTCACTGCCGTCATCACCCCGCACCCAAACTGACCCTCACTGCCGTCCACAAACAGCACCCAGTCTGACCCTCACTGCCATCCACACACCGCAGCCAGGCTGACCCTCACTGCAGTCCGCACAGCGCACCCAGACTGACCCTCACTGCCATCCACACACCACACCCAGACTGACCTTCACTGCCATCCGCAAACCACACACAGACTGACCCTCACTGCCATCCACATACCACACCCAGGCTGACCCTCACTGCCGTTCTCACACCGCACTCAGACTGACCCTCACTGCCATCCACACACTGCACCCAGTCTGACCCTCGCTGCCATCCACACACCGAACCAGCCTGACCCTCAAAACTGTGCACGCACCACCTGCAGCTTGACCCTCACCGCTGCCCAATATAGCCCCAGCCTGACCCTCACCACCGTCCACCAACCACGCCCTGCCTAACACCAACTGCCGTCCAACATTGCCACAAAACTAACCCTCACCATCGTCCAATACGGCCCCCTGCCTGACCCTCACCACTGTCCACAGACCCCCCGCAGCCTGATAAACATCGCCGTCCACACACCGCACCCAGACTGATGCTCACTGCCATCCACGCACTGCACCCAGACTGACCCTCACTGCCATCCATGCACCGCACCCAGGCTGACCCTCACTGCCATCCACACACCGCACCCAGGCTGACCCTCACTGCCGTCATCACCCCGCACCCAAACTGACCCTCACTGCCGTCCACAAACAGCACCCAGTCTGACCCTCACTGCCATCCACACACCGCAGCCAGGCTGACCCTCACTGCAGTCCGCACAGCGCACCCAGACTGACCCTCACTGCCATCCACACACCACACCCAGACTGACCTTCACTGCCATCCGCAAACCACACACAGACTGACCCTCACTGCCATCCACATACCACACCCAGGCTGACCCTCACTGCCGTTCTCACACCGCACTCAGACTGACCCTCACTGCCATCCACACACTGCACCCAGTCTGACCCTCGCTGCCATCCACACACCGAACCAGCCTGACCCTCAAAACTGTGCACGCACCACCTGCAGCTTGACCCTCACCGCTGCCCAATATAGCCCCAGCCTGACCCTCACCACCGTCCACCAACCACGCCCTGCCTAACACCAACTGCCGTCCAACATTGCCACAAAACTAACCCTCACCATCGTCCAATACGGCCCCCTGCCTGACCCTCACCACTGTCCACAGACCCCCCGCAGCCTGATAAACATCGCCGTCCACACACCGCACCCAGACTGACCCTCACTGCCATCCACACAACGCACCCGGACTGACCCTCACTGCCATCCGCACACCGCACCGAGACTGACCCTCACTGCCAAAAACACACCATGCCCAGACTGACCCTCACTGCCATCCGCACACCGCACCCAGACTGACCCTCACTGCCAAAAACACACCATGCCCAGACTGACACTCACTGCCATCCGCACACCGCACCCAGACTGACCCTCACTGCTGTCAAAACACCGCACCCAGACTGACCCTCCTCTCCACCCATGCACTGCACACAGCCAGACGCTCACCACCGCCCACACACCACCCCCATTCTTATCCTCAATGCCGCCAAACACAGCACCCCACCTGACCTTCACTGCCGTCTGCACACCGCCCCCATCCTGACCCCTCCGCGTTCCACGCACCACCCACAGCCTGACCATCACTACCGTCCACACACCCCCCAGCCTGACCCTTATTGACGTCAAACACACTACCCCAGCCTGACCCTCACTGCTGACTACCAATAACCCCAACCTGATCCTCACCACCGTCCACCAACTGTCCCAGACTGAACCCCCCCACCGATCAAAACTGCAACAAGCCTGATCCTCACTGCCGACCTCACACCACCCCGGCCTGACCCTCAATGCCATCCACACACCGCACCCAGCCTGACCCTCACTGCCATCCACACACCGCACTCAGCCTGATCCTCACTGCCATCCACACACCGCACCCAGGCTGACCCTCACTGCCATCCACACACCGCCACCAGACTGACCCTCACTGCCGTCCTCACACCGCCACCCGACTGACCCTCACTGCCATCCACACACCGCACCCAGGCTGAACCTCACTGCAATCCACACACCGCACCCAGGCTGACCCTCACTGCCGTCCTCACACCGCCACCAGACTGACCCTCACTGCCATCCACACACCGTACACAGACTGACCCTCACTGCCATCCACACACCGCACCCAGTCTGACCCTCACTGCCATCCACACACTGCACCCAGACTGACACTCACTGCCATCCACACACCGCACCCAGACTGACCCTCACTGCCGTCTGCACACTGCACCCAGACTGACCCTCACTGCCGTTTGCACACGGCACCCAGACTGACTATCACTGCCGTCCTCACACTGCCCGCAGACTGACCCTCACTGCAGTCCGCACAGCGTACCCAGACTGACCCTGACTGCGGTCTGCTCACTGCACCCATACTGACCTAAACTGCCATCAACACTCCACACCCAGACTGACCCTCACAGCCATCCACACACCGCACCCAGCCTGACCCTCACTGCCGCCTACACACTGCACCAAGACTCAACATCACTGCCATCAGCACACCGCACCCAGACTGATCTTCACTGCTGTCCGCACACCACACTCAGACTGACCCACACTGCCATCCACACACTGCACCCAGACTGACCCTCACTGCCGTCCACTCACTGCACCCAGACTGACCCTCACTGCCATCCATCCACACCGCACCCAGACTGACCCTCACTGCCATACACACACCACACTCAGACTGACCCTCACTGCCATCCACACACCGCACCCAGACTGACCCTCACTGCCGTCCGCACACCGCACCCAGACGGACCCTCACTGCCATCCACACACCGCACACAGACTGACCCTCACTGCCATCCACACACCGCACCCAGACTGACCCTCACTGCTGTCCGCACACCGCACTCAGACTGACCCTCACTGCCATCCACACACCGCACCCAGACTGACCCTCACTGCTGTCCGCGCACCACACTCAGACTGACCCTCACTGCCGTCCACTCACTGCACCCAGACTGACCCTCACTGCCATCCATCCACACCGCACCCAGACTGACCCTCACTGCCATCCATCCACACCGCACCCAGACTGACCCTCACTGCCATTCACACACCGTACCCAGACTGACCCTCACTGCCATCCACACACCGCACCCAGAATGACCCTCACTGCTGTCCGCACACCGCACTCAGACTGACCCTCACTGCCATCCACACACCGCACCCAGACTGACCCTCACTGCCATTCGCACACGCACCCAGGCTGACCCTCATTGCCATCCACACACCACACCCAGACTGACCCTCACTGCCATGCACACACCACACCCAGACTGACCCTCACTGCCATCCACACACCACACTCAGACTGACCCTCACTGCCGTCCACACACCGCACCCAGACTGACCCTCACTGCCGTCCACACACTGCACCCAGACTGACCCTCACCGCCATCCATACACCGCACCCAGACTGGCCCTCAATGCAATCCACACACCGCACCCAGACTGACCCTCACTGCCGTCCACACACCGCACCCAGACTGACCCTCACTGCCATCCACACACCGCACCCAGCCTGACCCTCACCGCCGCCTACACACTGCCCCCAGACTGACCCTCCTCTCCGCCCATGCACCGCACCCAGACAGACGCTCACCACCTTCCACACGCCGCCCACAGCCTGACGCTCACCGCCTCCCACAAACCACCTCCAGTCTGATCCTTAATGCCATCAAACACAGCACCCGACATGAACTTCACTGCCGTCTGCACTCCACCCCCATCCTGACCCCTCCGCTGTCCACGCACCAACCACAGCCTGACCATCACTCCCGTCCACACACCCCCCAGCCTGACCCTCATTGACGTCAAACACACTGCGCCCAGCCTGGCCCTCACTGTCGACCACCAATAACCCCAACCTGACCCTCACCACCGTCAACCAACCATCCCCAGCCTGAACCACACGACCGACCAAAACTGCAACAAGCCTGACCCGCACTGCCGTCCGCACACCAGACACAGACTGACGCTCACTGCCGTCCACACACCGCACCGAGACTGACCCTCACTGCCGTCCACACACCACACCCAGACTGAACCTCACTGCCATCCCCGCACCGCACCCAGACTGACCCTCACTGCCGTCCACACACCGCACCCAGACTGAACTCACTGCCGTCCACACACCGCAGCCAGACTGAAACTCACTGTCGTCTGCACACCGTACCCAGACTGACCCCTCCGCCGTCCACGCACCACCCACAGCCTGACCATCACTACCGTCCACACACCCCCCAGCCTGACCCTCATTGACGTCAAACACACTGCCCCCAGCCTGACCCTCACTGCCGAACACCAATAACCCCAACCTGACCCTCACCACCGTCGACCAACCGTCCCCAGCCTGAACCCCTCCACCGACAAAAACTGCAACAAGCCTGACCCTGACCACCGACCTCACACCACCCCCAGCCTGACCCTCACTGCCGTGCACACACTACACCCAGACTGACCCTCACTGCCGTCCTCACACCGCACCCAGGCTGACACTCACTGCCGTCCTCACACCGCACCCAGACTGACCCTCACTGCCGTCCACACACCGCCCACAGCCTGACCCTCACTGCCATCCACGCACCGCACCCAGACTGACCCTCACTGCCGTCCACACACCGGCCACAGCCTGACCCTCAATGCCGTCCACACACCACACCCAGACTGACCCTCACTGCCGTCCACACACTGCACCCAGACTGACCCTCACTGCTGTCCACATAACACCCCCAGTCTGACCCTCACTGACATCCACACACCGCACACAGACTGACCCTCACTGCCATCCGCACACCACACCCAGACTGACCCTCACTGCAATCCGCACACCACACCCAGACTGACCCTCACTGTCGTTCACACACCGCCCCTAGCCTGACCCTCTCCACCGCCTACACACCGCCCCCAGTCTGACCCTCCTCTCCGCCCATGCACCGCACCCGGCCAGACGCTCACCACCTTCCACACGCTGCCCACAGCCTGATGCTCACCAAAGTTCTCACACCACCCCCAGTCTGATCCTCAATGCTGTCAAACACAGCATCACACCTGACCTTCACTGCCGTCTGCACATTTCCCCCATCCTGTACCCCTCCGCCGTCCACGCACCACCCACAGCCTGACCATCACTTCCGTCCACACACACCCCAGCCTGACCCTCATTGACGTCAAACACACTGCCCCCAGACTGACCCTCACTGCCATCCACACACCGTACCCAGACTGACCCTCACTGGTTCCGTACACTGCACACAGACAGACCCTCACTGCCATCCGCACACCGCACCCAGACTGACCCTCACTGCCATCCAAACACCGCTTCCCGACTGACCCTCACTGCCATCCACACACCGCACCCAGACTGACCCTCACTGCCATCCACACACCGCACCCAGACTGACCCTCACTGCAATCCGTGCACTGCACCCAGACTGACCCTCACTGGCGTCCACACACCATACCCAGACTGACCCTCACTGCCATCCACACACCGCACCCAGACTGACCCTGAGTGCCGTCCACACACCGCACCTAGACTGACCCTCACTGCCGTCCACACACCTCACCCAGACTGACCCTGAGTGCCGTCCACACACCACACCCAGACTGACCCTCACTGCCGTCCACACACCTCACCCAGACTGACGCTCACTGCCATCCACGCACCGCACTCAGACTGACCCTCACTGCCATCCACACACCACACCCAGACTGACCCTCACTGCCATCCACGCAACGCACCCAGACTGACCCTCACTGCCATCCATGCACCGCACCCAGACTGACCCTCACTGCCGTCCACATACCGCACGCAGCCTGACCCTCGCTGCCATCCACACACCACACCCAGACTGACCCTCACTGCCATCCACGCAACGCACCCAGACTGACCCTCACTGCCATCCATGCACCGCACCCAGACTGACCCTCACTGCCGTCCACATACCGCACGCAGACTGACCCTCACTGCCATCCACACACCACACCCAGACTGACACTCTCCACCGCCGACACACCGCCCCCAGACTGACCCTCCTCTCCGCCCATGCACTGCACACAGCCAGACGCTCACCACCGTCCACACACCACCCCCAGTCTTATCCTCAATGCCGTCAAACACAGCACCCCACCTGACCTTCACTGCTGTCTGCACACCGCCCCCATCCTGACCCCTCCACGTTCCCCGCACCACCCACAGCCTGACCATCACTTCCGTCCACATTCCCCCCTGCCTGACCCTTATTGACGTCAAACACACTACCCCAGCCTGACCCTCACTGCTGACTACCAATAACCCCAACCTGATCCTCACCACCGTCCACCAACTGTCCCAGACTGAACCCCTCCACCGATCAAAACTGCAACAAGCCTGATCCTCACTGCCGACCTCACACCACCCCAGCCTGACCCTCAATGCCATCGACACACCGCACCCAGCCTGACCCTCACTGCCATCCACACACCGCACCCAGGCTGACCCTCACTGCCATCCACACACCGCACCCAGGCTGACCCACACTGCCGTCCTCACACCGCCACCAGACTGACCCTCACTGCCATCCACACACCGCACCCAGGCTGACCCTCACTGCCATCCACACACCGCACCCAGGCTGACCCTCACTGCCGTCCTCACACCGCACCCAGACTGACCCACACTGCCAGCCACACACCGCACACAGACTGACAATCACTGCCATCCACACACCGTACACAGACTGATCCACACTGCCATCCACACACCGCACCCAGTCTGACACTCACTGCCGTCCACACACCGCACCCAGACTGACCCTCACTGCCATCCACACACCGCACCCAAACTGACCCTCACTGCCATCCATGCACCGTACGCAGACTGACCCTCACTGCCATCCACACACCGCAACCAGACTGACCCTCACTGCCATCCACACACCGCACCCAGACTGACCCTCACTGCCATCCACACACTGCACCCAGACTGACCCTCACTGCCGTCCACACACCTCACCCAGACTGACCCTCATTGCCATCCAAACACCGTTCCCAGACTGACGCTCTCCGCCGTCCAAACACCGCACCTAGACTGACCCTCACTGCCATCCACACACCGCAACCAGACTGACCCGTACTGCCATCCACACACCGCACCCAAACTGACCCTCACTGCTGTCCACACACTGCACCCAGACTGACCCTGAGTGCCGTCCACACACCGCACCCAGACTGACCCTCACTGCCGTCCACACACCTCATCCAGACTGACCCTCACTGCCGTCCACACACCTCACCCAGACTGACGCTCACTGCCATCCACACACCGCACCCAGACTGACCCTCACTGCCGTCCACACACCGCACTGAGACTGACACTCACTGCCGTCCACACACCTCGCCCAGACTGACGCTCACTGCCATCCACGCACCTCACACAGACTGATGCTCACTGCCATCCACGCACTGCACCCAGACTGACCCTCACTGCCATCCATGCACCGCACCCAGACTGACCCTCACTGCCATCCACACACCGCACCCAGGCTGACCCTCACTGCCGTCATCACCCCGCACCCAAACTGACCCTCACTGCCGTCCACAAACAGCACCCAGTCTGACCCTCACTGCCATCCACACACCGCAGCCAGGCTGACCCTCACTGCAGTCCGCACAGCGCACCCAGACTGACCCTCACTGCCATCCACACACCACACCCAGACTGACCTTCACTGCCATCCGCAAACCACACACAGACTGACCCTCACTGCCATCCACATACCACACCCAGGCTGACCCTCACTGCCGTTCTCACACCGCACTCAGACTGACCCTCACTGCCATCCACACACTGCACCCAGTCTGACCCTCGCTGCCATCCACACACCGAACCAGCCTGACCCTCAAAACTGTGCACGCACCACCTGCAGCTTGACCCTCACCGCTGCCCAATATAGCCCCAGCCTGACCCTCACCACCGTCCACCAACCACGCCCTGCCTAACACCAACTGCCGTCCAACATTGCCACAAAACTAACCCTCACCATCGTCCAATACGGCCCCCTGCCTGACCCTCACCACTGTCCACAGACCCCCCGCAGCCTGATAAACATCGCCGTCCACACACCGCACCCAGACTGATGCTCACTGCCATCCACGCACTGCACCCAGACTGACCCTCACTGCCATCCATGCACCGCACCCAGACTGACCCTCACTGCCATCCACACACCGCACCCAGGCTGACCCTCACTGCCGTCATCACCCCGCACCCAAACTGACCCTCACTGCCGTCCACAAACAGCACCCAGTCTGACCCTCACTGCCATCCACACACCGCAGCCAGGCTGACCCTCACTGCAGTCCGCACAGCGCACCCAGACTGACCCTCACTGCCATCCACACACCACACCCAGACTGACCTTCACTGCCATCCGCAAACCACACACAGACTGACCCTCACTGCCATCCACATACCACACCCAGGCTGACCCTCACTGCCGTTCTCACACCGCACTCAGACTGACCCTCACTGCCATCCACACACTGCACCCAGTCTGACCCTCGCTGCCATCCACACACCGAACCAGCCTGACCCTCAAAATTGTGCACGCACCACCTGCAGCTTGACCCTCACCGCTGCCCAATATAGCCCCAGCCTGACCCTCACCACCGTCCACCAACCACGCCCTGCCTAACACCAACTGCCGTCCAACATTGCCACAAAACTAACCCTCACCATCGTCCAATACGGCCCCCTGCCTGACCCTCACCACTGTCCACAGACCCCCCGCAGCCTGATAAACATCGCCGTCCACACACCGCACCCAGACTGATGCTCACTGCCATCCACGCACTGCACCCAGACTGACCCTCACTGCCATCCATGCACCGCACCCAGACTGACCCTCACTGCCATCCACACACCGCACCCAGGCTGACCCTCACTGCCGTCATCACCCCGCACCCAAACTGACCCTCACTGCCGTCCACAAACAGCACCCAGTCTGACCCTCACTGCCATCCACACACCGCAGCCAGGCTGACCCTCACTGCAGTCCGCAAAGCGCACCCAGACTGACCCTCACTGCCATCCACACACCACACCCAGACTGACCTTCACTGCCATCCGCAAACCACACACAGACTGACCCTCACTGCCATCCACATACCACACCCAGGCTGACCCTCACTGCCGTTCTCACACCGCACTCAGACTGACCCTCACTGCCATCCACACACTGCACCCAGTCTGACCCTCGCTGCCATCCACACACCGAACCAGCCTGACCCTCAAAACTGTGCACGCACCACCTGCAGCTTGACCCTCACCGCTGCCCAATATAGCCCCAGCCTGACCCTCACCACCGTCCACCAACCACGCCCTGCCTAACACCAACTGCCGTCCAACATTGCCACAAAACTAACCCTCACCATCGTCCAATACGGCCCCCTGCCTGACCCTCACCACTGTCCACAGACCCCCCGCAGCCTGATAAACATCGCCGTCCACACACCGCACCCAGACTGATGCTCACTGCCATCCACGCACTGCACCCAGACTGACCCTCACTGCCATCCATGCACCGCACCCAGGCTGACCCTCACTGCCATCCACACACCGCACCCAGGCTGACCCTCACTGCCGTCATCACCCCGCACCCAAACTGACCCTCACTGCCGTCCACAAACAGCACCCAGTCTGACCCTCACTGCCATCCACACACCGCAGCCAGGCTGACCCTCACTGCAGTCCGCACAGCGCACCCAGACTGACCCTCACTGCCATCCACACACCACACCCAGACTGACCTTCACTGCCATCCGCAAACCACACACAGACTGACCCTCACTGCCATCCACATACCACACCCAGGCTGACCCTCACTGCCGTTCTCACACCGCACTCAGACTGACCCTCACTGCCATCCACACACTGCACCCAGTCTGACCCTCGCTGCCATCCACACACCGAACCAGCCTGACCCTCAAAACTGTGCACGCACCACCTGCAGTTTGACCCTCACCGCTGCCCAATATAGCCCCAGCCTGACCCTCACCACCGTCCACCAACCACGCCCTGCCTAACACCAACTGCCGTCCAACATTGCCACAAAACTAACCCTCACCATCGTCCAATACGGCCCCCTGCCTGACCCTCACCACTGTCCACAGACCCCCCGCAGCCTGATAAACATCGCCGTCCACACACCGCACCCAGACTGACCCTCACTGCCATCCACACACCGCACCCGGACTGACCCTCACTGCCATCCGCACACCGCACCGAGACTGACCCTCACTGCCAAAAACACACCATGCCCAGACTGACCCTCACTGCCATCCGCACACCGCACCCAGACTGACCCTCACTGCCAAAAACACACCATGCCCAGACTGACACTCACTGCCATCCGCACACCGCACCCAGACTGACCCTCACTGCTGTCAAAACACCGCACCCAGACTGGCCCTCCTCTCCACCCATGCACTGCACACAGCCAGACGCTCACCACCGCCCACACACCACCCCCATTCTTATCCTCAATGCCGTCAAACACAGCACCCCACCTGACCTTCACTGCCGTCTGCACACCGCCCCCATCCTGACCCCTCCGCGTTCCACGCACCACCCACAGCCTGACCATCACTACCGTCCACACACCCCCCAGCCTGACCCTTATTGACGTCAAACACACTACCCCAGCCTGACCCTCACTGCTGACTACCAATAACCCCAACCTGATCCTCACCACCGTCCACCAACTGTCCCAGACTGAACCCCCCCACCGATCAAAACTGCAACAAGCCTGATCCTCACTGCCGACCTCACACCGCACCCAGCCTGACCCTCACTGCCATCCACACACCGCACTCAGCCTGATCCTCACTGCCATCCACACACCGCACCCAGGCTGACCCTCACTGCCATCCACACACCGCCACCAGACTGACCCTCACTGCCGTCCTCACACCGCCACCCGACTGACCCTCACTGCCATCCACACACCGCACCCAGGCTGAACCTCACTGCAATCCACACACCGCACCCAGGCTGACCCTCACTGCCGTCCTCACACCGCACCCAGACTGACCCACACTGCCAGCCACACACCGCACACAGACTAACAATCACTGCCATCCACACACCGTACACAGACTGACCCTCACTGCCATCCACACACAGCACCCAGTCTGACCCTCACTGCCATCCACACACCGCACCCAGACTGACCCTCACTGCCGTCCGCACACCGCACCCAGACTGACCCTCACTGCTGTCCGCACACCGCACTCAGACTGACCCTCACTACCGTCCAATCACTGCACCCAGACTGACCCTCACTGCCATACATCCACACCGCACCCAGACTGACCCTCACTGCCATCCGCACACCGTACCCAGACTGACCCTCACTGCCATCCACACACCACACTCAGACTGACCCTCACTGCCATCCACACACCGTACCCAGACTGACCCTCACTGCCATCCACACACCGCGCCCAGACCGACCCTCACTGCTGTCCGCACACCGCACTCAGACTGACCCTCACTGCCATCCACACACCGCACACAGACTGACCCTCACTGCTGTCCGCGCACCACACTCAGACTGACCCTCACTGCCATCCACACACTGCACCCAGACTGACCCTCACTGCCATCCACACACCGCACCCAGACTGACCCTCACTGCCGTCCGCACACCGCACCCAGACTGACCCTCACTGCTGTCCGCACACCGCACTCAGACTGACCCTCACTACCGTCCAATCACTGCACCCAGACTGACCCTCACTGCCATCCATCCACACCGCACCCAGACTGACCCTCACTGCCATCCACACACCGTACCCAGACTGACCCTCACTGCCATCCACACACCACACTCAGACTGACCCTCACTGCCATCCACACACCGTACCCAGACTGACCCTCACTTCCATCCACACACCGCGCTCAGACTGACCCTCACTGCTGTCCGCACACCGCACTCAGACTGACCCTCACTGCCATCCACACACCACACCCAGACTGACCCACACTGCCATCCACACACCACACCCAGACTGACCCTCACTGCCATCCACACACCACACTCAGACTGACCCTCACTGCCATCCACACACCGCACCCAGACTGACCCTCACTGCCAACCACACACCGCACCCAGACTGACCCTCACTGCCATCCACACACCACACCCAGACTGACCCTCACTGCCATCCACACACCACACCCAGACTGGCCCTCACTGCCATCCACACACCGCACCCAGACTGACCCTCACTGCCGTCCACACACCGCTCCCAGACTGACCCTCACCGCCGTCTACAAACTGCCCCCAGACTGACCCTCACTGCCGTCCACACACCGCACCCAGACTGACCCTCACTGCCGTCCACACACTGCACCCAGACAGACCCTCACTGCCATCCACACACCGCACCCAGACTGACCCTCACTGCCATCCACACACAGCACCCAGCCTGACCCTCACCGCCGCCTACACACTGCCCCCAGACTGACCCTCCTCTCCGCCCATGCACCGCACCCAGACAGACGCTCACCACCTTCCACACGCCGCCCACAGCCTGACGCTCACCGCCGCCCACAAACCACCTCCAGTCTGATCCTTAATGCCATCAAACACAGCACCCGACTTGAACTTCACTGCCGTCTGCACTCCACCCCCATCCTGACCCCTCCGCCGTCCACGCACCACCCACAGCCTGACCATCACTACCGTCCACACACCCCCCAGCCTGACCCTCATTGACGTCAAACACACTGCCCCCAGCCTGGCCTTCACTGTCGACCACCAATAACCCCAACCTGACCCTCACCACCGTCAACCAACCATCCCCAGCCTGAACCACACGACCGACCAAAACTGCAACAAGCCTGACCCGCACTGCCGTCCGCGCACCAGACACAGACTGACGCTCACTGCCGTCCACACACCGCACCCAGACTGAACCTCACTGCCATCCCCGCACCGCACCCAGACTGACCCTCACTGCCGTCCACACACCGCACCCAGACTGAACTCACTGCCGTCCACACACCGCAGCCAGACTGAAACCCACTGTCGTCTGCACACCGTACCCAGACTGACCCCTCCGCCATCCACGCACCACCCACAGCCTGACCATCACTACCATCCACACACCCCCCAGCCTGACCCTCATTGACGTCAAACACACTGCCCCCAGCCTGACCCTCACTGCCGAACACCAATAACCCCAACCTGACCCTCACCACCGTCGACCAACCGTCCCCAGCCTGAACCCCTCCACCGACAAAAACTGCAACAAGCCTGACCCTGACCACCGACCTCACACCACCCCCAGCCTGACCCTCACTGCCGTGCACACACTGCACCCAGACTGACCCTCACTGCCGTCCTCACACCGCACCCAGGCTGACCCTCACTGCCGTCCTCACACCGCACCCAGGCTGACCCTCACTGCCGTCCTCACACCGCACCCAGACTGACCCTCACTGCCATTCACACACCGCACCCAGACTGACCCTCACTGCCATCCACACACCGCACCCAGACTGACCCTCACTGCCATCCGTGCACTGCACCCAGACTGACCCTCACTGGCGTCCACACACCATACGCAGACTGACCCTCACTGCCATCCGCACACTGCACCCAGACTGACCCTCACTGCCGTCCTCACACCGCACTCAGACTGACCCTCACTGCCATCCACACACCGCACCCAGACTGACCCTCACTGCAGTCCGCACACTGCACCCAGACTGACCCTCACTGCCATCCACACACCGCACCCAGACTGACCCTCACTGCCATCCACACACCGCACCCAGACTGACCCTCAATGCCATCCACACACCGCACCCAGCCTGACCCTCACTGCCGCCTACACACTGCACCCAATCTCTACATCACTGCCATCAGCACACCATACCCAGACTGACCATCACTGCCATCCACACACTGCACCCAGCCTGACCCTCACCTACGCCTACACGCCCCCCCAGCCTGACCCTCCTCTCCGACCATGCACCGCACCCAGACAGACGCTCACCACCTTCCACACGCCGCCCACAACCTGACGCTCACCGCCGTCCACAAACCACCCCCAGTCTGATCCTCTATGCCATGAAACACAGCACCCCACCTGACCTTCACTGCCGTCTGCACTCCGCTCCCATTCTGACCCCTCCGACGTCAACGCACCATGCACAGCCTGACCATCACTACCGTCCACACACCTCCCAGCCTGACCCTCATTGAACTCAAAGACACTGCCCCCAGCCTGGCCCTCACTGTCGATCACCAATAACCCCAACCTGTCCCTCACCACCGTCAACCAACCATCCCCAGCCTGAACCACACGACCGACCAAAACTGCAACAAGCCTGACCCTCACTGCCATCCGCACACCACACCCAGACTGACCCTCACTGCCGTCCACACACCGCACACAGACTGACCCTCACTGCCATCCACACACCGCACACAGACTGACCCTCACTGCCGTCCGCACACCGCACCCAGACTGACTCTCACTGCTGTCCGCACACCGCACCCAGACTGAAACTCACTGCTGTCCTCACACTGCACCCAGACTGACCCTCACTACAATCCACGCACCGCCCACAGCATGACCCTCACTGCCGTCCACACTCTGCACCCAGACTGACCCTCACTGCTCTCCGCACACCACACCCAGACTGACCATCACTGGCATCCTCACACCGCACCCAGACTGGCCCTCACTGCCATCCACACACCACACCCAGTCTGACCCTCACTGCCATCTGCACACCGTACAAAGACTGACCCTCACTACTGTCCACACACCGCACCCAGACTGACCCTCACTGCCGTCCACACCCCGTACCCAGACCTACCCTCACTGCCATCCACACACCATACCCAGACTGACCCTCACTGCCGTCCACACACTGCCCCAGCCTGACCCTCACCACCGTCTGCCAACCACACCAAGCCTGACCCTCACCTCCATCCACACACCACCCCTAGCCTGGCACTCCCCACCATCTACACAGCACCCCCAGCCTGACCCTCACCACCGCCCACACAAGCCCCCCAGCCGAATTCTCACAACCGCCCACACACCACCCCCACAATGTCCCTCACCGCCGTCCACACACCGCACCCAGCATGTCCCTCACCGCTGTCCACGCACCACTTCCACCCTAACCGTCATCGACGTCAACCACACCACCCACAGCCTGACCCTCACTGCCGTCTACCAACCGCCCCCAACCTGATCCCCACCACATCCACCAACTGCCCTGGCCTGAATCCCACCGCCGTCCAACAATGCCACAATCCTGGCCTTCACCGTCATCCAATACCACCATCGTCTGTCCCTCATCGTTGCACACACACTGCCCCTAGATATACCCTCACCATCGTCCATCCACCACCCACAGCCTGACCCTCACCGCCGATAACACACCGCCCATGGCTTGACGTTCTCTGCCATCCAACACTGACCGAAGCCTGACCCTCATCGCCATTCATATGCCCTCCCCAGACGGACACTCACCGCCGTCCAGCATCGCACCTGGCCTGACCCTCACCGCCACCTTCACACCGCCGTCGGCCTGATCCTCACCATTGCCCACACACCACCCCAGACTGACCCTCATTAATGTTGAACACACTGCCCCCAGCCTGATCCTCACCGCCATCCAACAATGACCCCAGCGTGACTGTCATTGACGTCAAACACACCGTCGCCAGCCTGACCCTCACCATCGTCCAACCACCGCCCCCAGCCTGACCCACATCACTGCCCACACACTGCCCTCAGCCTGACCCTCAACATCGCCCACACACCGTCCCCAGACTGACCTTCATTGACGTCAAACACACTGCCCCGAGTCTGACCCTTACCGCCGTGCACCAGTGACGCCACCCTGACCATCTCCACCGTCCACACACAACACTTCAGCCTGACCGTCATCAACATCAAACACACTGCCCACAGCCTGACCCTCACCGTTGTCCACCAACCGCCCCCAGCCTCGCCCCCACCACCGTCCACCAAACGCCCTGGCCTGAAACTCACTGCCGTCCTACACTGCCACAAGCCTGACCCTCACTGCTGCCCAATACCGCCCCAGCCTGACCCTCACCGCCGTCCACCAATGATCCAAGCCTGACCATCTCCACCGTCCACACACAACCCCAGCCTGACCATCATCGACATCAAACACACTGCCCCAAGCCTGACCCCCACCACCGTCCACCAACTGCCCCCAGCCTGACCCCCACCACCGTCCACCAACTGCCCCCAGCCTGACGCACACTGCTGTCCACCAACCGCTCCCTGCCTGACACCCACTGCCATCCAACGCTGCCACAAAAGTGACCCTCACCACCATCCAATACTGCCCCCTGCCTGACCCTCACCGCCGTCCACAGACCACCCCCAGCCTGACCCCCACCGTCATTCACACACTGACCCCAGCCTGACCGTCCCCTCCGAACACACAGCGCCCACATCCTTATCCCCACCACAGTCCAACAGCGCCCCCAGCCTGAAGCTCACCGCTGTCCACACACCACCCCCAGTCTGACTCTCACCGCCGACCACAGACCGCCTTAAGCCTGATCCTCACCACCGCCGACACGCAGCCCCCCGCCTGACCCTCACTGCTGTCCAACACCGCCCCAACCCTAACCCTCACTGTCGCCCACACTCTGCCCCCAGCCTGAGCCTCACGGCCGCCCACACACCGTCCCAGCCTGACCCTCACCTCTGTCCACACACCGCTCCCAGCCTGACCACGACTGATGCCCACTCGCCGCCTCCATCCCGACCTCCACCACCGCACAGCACCACCCCCAAGCTGACCCTCACCACCAAACACACAACGCCCCCACCCTGACCTTCAACACCAGCCAACACCACCCACAGCATGAACCTCACTGCCCCTCCACACACTGCCCCCAGCCTAACACCCACCACGGTCCAAACCTGCACCCAGCCTGACTCTCACCAGCATTGAACACCGCCACCTGCCTGACCCTCACCAGCATTCAACACCGCTCCCAGCCTGACCCTCACCGCCATCCACACACCTCCCCCAGCCTGACCCACAACACCGTCCACACAGCACCCCCAGCTTGACCCTCACTGCCGTTCACACACAACCCCCAGCCTGAACCTCACTGCCGTCCACATACCGTCCCCAGCCTGACCCTCACCGCCATCCACACACTGCCCCAGCCTGACTTTCACCGCCGTCCACACATACCGCAGCCTGACCCTCACCGCCGTCCAACATGAGCCCCGCCTCCCGCACTCGGCACCACATCCCACACCCAAACGCATGCCCGCTGCTCCCATCCAACACAGCTACCCTGCCACTAATCCACTCTCCAATCCCGTCCACCACCTCCCCCTCCCAAACATCGTCCCCTCCCCAAACCCGTCCAACACCGCCACCTCCCCTACCCCGTCCAACACTACCCCCTTCCCCCAACCCCGTCCAACACCACACCCACCCCAACCTCATTCAACATCGCCCCCTGCCTCAACTCCCTCTCCCCTATCTCCACACCCTCTCTCCCCCTCTCGCTCTTCCCTCTCTCTCTTCACCCCTCTCTCTCTCCCCGTCACTCTCTCGCCCCTCCATCTCTCACCCACCTCACTCGCCCCCACTCGGTCTTGCCCTCTCTCTCTCGACCCCCCTCGCTCCCCTCTCTCTCTCAACCCCCTCTCTCTCCACCCCCTCTCTCCCTCTCTCTCAACTCCCTCTCTCTCTCGTCCTCACTCTCCCTCTCACTCGCCCCCACTTTCGCCCCCCTTTTGCCCCTCCTCTTTCGTCCCCCTCTTTTGCCCCTCCTTTTGCCCACTTCTCTTTCACCACACCCTCTTTCGCCACTCCTTTCATACACTCTCTCTTTCACTCCCCCTCTCTTTCGCCCCCCCCCACTTTCGCGCCACTCTCTTTTCCCATCCCCTCTTTGCCCCCCTTTCTTTCTTCCCCGTCTCTTTCGCCATTCCTTGCCCCTGCTCTCTCTCGAAACCCTCTCTCGCCCCTCTCTCTCGCCCACACTATCTATCATCCCCCTCTCTCTTGCCCACCTCTCTCTCTGCCCCCCCTCTCTTGCACCCCTGTCTCTCCCACTCACCCTATCTCACCCTGCTCATTCACTCTCCCTGCACATTCTCTCTCTCTCGCCCACTCTCACTCTGTCGCTCTCTAACCACCATCTCGTCCCTCTGTCTATCTCGCTCTATCTCTTTCTCTCTCTGTCACTCTCTCTTTCTTTCTCTCTCTCTCTGGACCCATTTCCCCCCTTGCTCACTCTCTCTCTCTCTCTCTCTCTCTCAAGTCACTATTGCCTCATCTCTCTCTCTCCCCTTCTCTCTCTCGTTATCGCCCCCTGTCTCGCTTTCACTTGCCACCATCCCCTACCTCTCTTCCCCCCTCCCCCGTATTGCTCAGCTCCTCTCTTTCTCTCGCTCAGCCTCTCTCTCTCAATCTCTCTCTCTCTCATTCTTTGTCTCACCCTCTCTCTCTCTACTCCTCGCCCTCTGTCTGTCCTTCTCTCTCTCTCTCTCCTCGCATCACTCTCTCTCACTATCTCCCTCTCTCACCTCCTCTCTCTTGCCCACTCTTTCGCTCCCTCGCTCTCACCCTCTCTCTTCCGCTGCCCCCATCGTCTCTTCTCTCTCACTCTCGACAACCCTCTCGCAGCCTTCTCTCCTTCTCACCCATCCTCTCTCTTTCCTCTCTCTCACCATCGCTCCATTGTTCTCTCACTCGCCCTGTCTCTTTATCTCTCCCCTAACTCTCTCTCTCTCTTTACCTTGCTCTCGCTGACTCTCTTCGGTCCCCTTATTCTCTCTCTCCCGTTTCTTTTCTCCCTCTCTCTCACTCTGTCTCTCTCTCTCTCTTTCTGTCTCACCCTGTCTTGCCCCTGCGCTCTCGCTGTCACCCTTTCTCTCTCCCACCCTCTCTCTGTCAAACCCCGTCTCACGGAGCCCACGCTCCTTCTTGACCTTCCTCTCTCTCATCTCTCTTGCCCTCGCTCTCTCCCAACACAACACTCTCCTTCTTGTCCTCTCTCTCTCGCCCTCACTCTCTTTCTTGCCCTCGCTCTCTTTCAGCCCTTGTGCTTTCTCTCGACCCCTTTCTCTCTCCCTCCCCCTCTCTCTTACCCCTCTATCTCTCTTTTGCCTCCATCTCTCTCAAACCCCGTTTCTCTATTTCTTTCTCCTTCTGTATCTCTTGCTCCCTCTCCCTCTCTCGCCCCTCAATCTCTCTTACCCATCTCTCTTTCTTGATCTCTTAACGCCTCCCACACTCGCTTCTTCTTTCTCTCACCCCCTCTCTCCTTGCCCCTCCTTTTCTCTGTATTGCCCTCCCCTCTCTCACACCCTGTCTCTCACCTCTATGTCTCTCTCATCCCATTTTCCACTCTCTCACTCACCTCATCATTCTCTCACCCACTCTAACTCTCTCTTGCCCAGTCTCTCTCGCCCTCACAAACTCTCTCTCACTCGCCCTCTCACTCACTCTCCCGCCTGCTTCCTTGCCCCTCTCTCTCTCGTTCCCCTCCTCTCTCTCTCTAGACCCCCTCTTTCTCGACCCTCTCTCTCTTGCTGCCTCTATCTCTCTCGACCTCCCGCTTTTTTGCCCCTCCCTCTATATCTCACCCCTGCCTCGCTCTCATTCTCTCAGCCCTCATTCTCTCTCTCTCTTCCCTCTCTCCTCTTCTCTCTCTCTCGCATCCCCATCTGTCTCTTTCACTTTCTCTCTCCTTTTCCATCTCTCTCTCAGACTAGCCCCCTTTCTCTCTCGTTCCATCCCTCGCACCTCTCTGTCTCTCTCTCACTCTCTCTCTCTCTCTCTCTCTTGCCACTGTCTCTCATTATCTTCTCCCCTGTCTCTCTCTGTCTCTCGCTGTCCAAAAGAGTGGAGGCAGGTGGAGAATCTCGTGTTGGGGGTGTGAGAGGGAGAGGGGGAGGGGGAGGGAGAAACAATAGTGGAGGCAGGTGGAGAAATCGGGATTGAGGGGTGTCTGAGAGGGGATGAGAGAATTAAAGGGAGAGGAGGTGAGAAAGAGACAGTGTGCAGAAAGAGAGAGAGAGCGAGAGAAGTCATGAGAAAGAGTAGGGGAGAGGAAATGGGGAGGCCAGGTTCGAGTGGGAGGGGGGCAGAGGGAGTTAAACCCAGCTCCTGAGCTCAGGGTGCTGTGCCCTCCCCTTCCCTGAGGACCAGGACTTGGGGCTGAGTCTGTCTCTCTCCAGGTCAGCTTCTCCAACACAAAGACACACAACAACATCGGTCACTCTGCTGCTCGGCACGCTTTAATCAACATTTTTATTGGTTACAAATGGAAGTGATGGATACAGTCAGTGGGATGGTGCCTTTTCTCACTGGCCCCTGAGTTGTGAGAAACATTGAAATGTTTCCCTGTAACCCCCCTGGGTGATAAGATGGACAAACCAGCGCTACCCTCAGTCTGTTACCATAGCGACAGGCTGCTCCATCGCTGAAACACTGAACTGAAATGAGAAAATCCCGGATGTTGTGATTAATAAGGGAATTTGATGGATGGATGGATTTGGGTGAAGGGATATTTCAGAACATTCTTCAGCTGCTGCCTGAACTTAGTCTGGGTCACGGCATAAATCGCGGTGTTTGTGCAGCAACTGAGGAGCTGCAGCATGAAGCCCAATTCCTGCACAAAGGGATCGAGATACACAGACTCATACCCAATCAACCACATCCGGAACCATATAGAATACAGCATTAACGTTGACCATAACAGGATGAAATTGGCCGAGATCACAAACAGTAAAATGATGGATTTTTTTCGGTTTCTCATTTCAGTGTCAGACTGAGCGTCCCCATTGGTGTGAGCGCGGAGTCTCCTGCGGGCTCTGCTGGTCACTAAAATGTGTCTGACGGTGAGAACATTGAGCAGCAGAATCAGGAGAAATGGGACACACGGGGTTAGAATGTGGTGGAGGAACTCGATTGTGACCCAGACACTGGAGAATCGAACAGCGACTGTTACATCACAAAACCAGGGGACGTTCAGCAGCCTATACTGAGCCTCGAGCATAAAATACCAGAAAATGTTCTTTAAACAGCTCAGCACAATCACTGCTCCCAGAACCACAGCCGCCGTTTTCTCACTGCAATATTTACTTTTCAGCTTCTGGCAACAAATCGCCACAAACCGATCAAAGGTGAAAGTGACGGTGAACCAGACAGAGCAGTCAGTGGCTGCATAAAGCAGGACGGCGTGGATATTACACACGGGGACGTAGTACTTCAGGAAAAAAAACTGTTCTCGATAAACAATGGGAATGTGTCTCAGGATCAGGTCGAGGATAATGACCAGGAGATCCGCCGCTGCCATGGCCCCCAGGTAACGTCTGACACATGGAGACAATCCACAATCTTTATAAAGCAGGACGTAGATGGTCACTACGTTAACTGTGAGGAAGGAAAACAAACCCATTATCCATCAGCCTGGAGGCAAAGGGACCCGTTTGATCAGGGACCCAGTGAGATTTTCAAATGTGTCCCTGTATTCAGGGATTTATTAAAATAATTGGAGCTGGAATAACAAATGGGAAGGTCGGAATTACTGACAAAAATGTGACATAAACCACAAGAAACCCTCCCTCCCCAAACACACAGAGACACATCCATCAGGTCAGATGGTTTCTAGAACATTCCCACATACTCGATCGCTCGAGAGCAGACACAGGTCACTCCTTCCCAGTTCCTAATACGGAGGGTGGAAACGTTGCTGTCCTGAAGGATTCTCTCCCAGTTTCCTGAAGTTTGGGAATTTCTGTATTTTGGTCTAAATTGTGGTCGATCCTGTGTCGTGGAGAAATGTAATCGCAGGGAAAACGTATTTACCCCTATAACTGCCTGAGGGGCCTTCGGAACAGTGTCTCCTTCTCCCTGGAACGGGATCTCTTCCCTCGGGATCTTATCGTTTGTTCAATTCACTGACGTCCGGCCGTTCACAAACAATGTCAGGGACAGAACGTTCCGGGGAATGTCAGTGATAGAATGTCGGGGACAGAACGTTCCGGGGAATGTCAGTTATAGAATGTCAGGGATAGAACGTTCCGGGGAATGTAAGTTATTGAATGTCAGGGACAGAATGTTCCAGGAAATGGCAGTTATAGAATGTCTGGGACAGAACGTTCCGGGGAATGGCAGTTATAGAGTGTCCGAGACGGAATGTTCTGGGGAACACCTTGACCTGTCAATCACCTTACCCCCATCCATCCCACCCTCCTCTCTGACCTATCACCTCTGTCCCTGTAAACCGGGAGCCATTCTCCCCCTCCCCCTCCCAGCATGTAGGACTGTGTACCTCACCCCAGTGCATTGATCTGTAACCCAGGAGCAGTTACCCTCCCAGCATGTAGGACTGTGTACCTCACCCCAGTGCATTGATCGGTAAACCAGGAGGAGTTACCCTCCCAGCATGTAGGACTGTGTACACCACACCAGTGCATTGATCTGTAACCCAGGAGCAGTTACCCTCCCAGCATGTAGCACTGTGTACCCCACCCCAGTACATTGATCTGTAAACCAGGAGCAGTTACACTCCCAGCATGTAGAACTGTGTACCCCACCCCAGTGCATTGATCGGTAAACCAGGAGCAGTTACCCTCCCAGCATGTAGGACTGTGTACCCCACCCCAGTGCATTGATCTGTAACCCAGGAGGAGTTACCCTCCCAGCATGCAGGACTATGTACCCCACCCCAGTACATTGATCTGTAACCCAGGAGCAGTTAACCTCCCAGCATGTAGGACTGTGTACCCCACCACAGTGCATTGATCTGTAACCCAGGAGCAGTTACACTCCCAGCATGTAGGACTGCGTACACCACCCCAGTGTATTGATTTGTAAACCGGGAGCAGTTACCCTCCCAACATGTAGGACTGTGTACCCCACCCCAGTGCATTGATCTGTAACCCAGGAACAGTTACCCTCCCAGCATGTCGGACTGTGTACCCCACCCCAGTGCATTGATCTGTAACCCAGGAGCAGTTACCCTCCTAGCATGTAAGACTTTGTACCCCACCCCAGTACATTGATCTGTAACTGAGGAGCAGTTACCCTCCCAGCATGTAAGACTTTGTACACCACCCCAGTACATTGATCTGTAACACTGTGTTAGATCCCTGCCCATTGTGGGGAAACTTGCAGCCCGTTCTGTAACTGACAGGATGTACAGCTCCCACCCATTTACAGCTCCATATCTCCATTGTTGCCCTGACAAAGTGGTGCTGTGGGTGTGAACATCACTGCCAGAGAGACCAGGCGGGGGAATCAGTTTAAATATCATGACATGGGAGGGGTTTGGGGTATAGACAGAGAGGGGGAGACTGAGAGACAGTGTCATGGAAGGATGTGTTCCCAGGTTGCAGAATGCTGAAATGTAGACACTTCGATACCATCCTGTAACAAGAGCCTGTCTTCCCAGGAAAGATGGGCAAATGGGATATTTGAGCATTTGTTCTACAGCTTTGTAAATGGGAGTTGTTTCAACAGAATCTATGATTCATTGGGCTGAATCAAACAAAAAACTGTCTCAGTGACAATATCCCTTAGTCTGACAGAACGATTATCTGCACGATACTGAGCTAGTTTCCTGGTGCTATCGGATCAAACTCACCTCATGAACTAACCACCCCACCCCATGGTGTCCCTCTCATTCAATACCAGCCCGATTCTCCCACCCATCATGACTGGAGGTACTCACCATCTCCCGGGTGACCCTGGATATTCATTGTTCCCTGACACTGGGGCAATCTATAAAAGGCCAATGAGCACACGGTTGCGCTTTCTCAGTTAGGAGCTGCCCTGCGCAGTTTACCCTGAGTATGGGGGATAAGGGGCAATTACACTGTGGTTTGTCGACAGGGGCACGGACACTTCATCAAAGTATAATGTGATGAAGTTGAAAGTGTGTACTGTACCTTTAAGAGAGGGTGAATGCTGCTCTGAACTGAGAGCTTACAAGCTCCTGTGATATGAGAGGATGGCAGACCCAGAAACAATATATTGCTATAGAGCTGGAGTCGGGTAATAAGCAGTTAAGGGAAACAGGGTCCCTGAGTTGTGAATAGTTGATGTAAAATGTTCACTTTCAGAGTGAAAAAACTAAATTGATGTTTTTATTTAAACAGTGGAAGTTGGCGGATCTGTCCCTCATATTTTAACAGTTTACGAGGCGAATTGAGCATTTCTTTGTGTCATTGAAGTTCCCAGATGAGCTTCATGCTGTATCCTTACCATCCCCATGTGTGGATCTGTGCACCTCCACACACATCATTTATTGCATCTGCTACACCCGATGTGGCCTCATCTATATTGGGGAGACAGGCCGCCTACTTGTGGAACTTTTCAGAGAACACCTCTGGGACATCCGGACCAGCCAAGCCAACCACCCTGTAGCCAAACACTTCAACACGCCCTCCCACTCCAACAAGGACCTTGGACTCCTCCATCGCCAGACCATGGCAACACGACGGTTGGAGGAAGAGCGCCTCATCTTCTGCCTGGGAACCCTCCAACTACAAGGGATGAACTCAGATTTCTCCAGTTTCCTCATTTCCACTCCCCCACCTTGTCTCAGTCAAATCCCTCGAAGTCAGCACCGCCTTCCTAACCTGCAATCTTCTTCCTGACCTCTCCGCCCCCACCCCATTCCGGCCTACCACCCTCACCTTAACCTCCCTCCCCCTATAGCATTCCCAATGCCCGTCCTCCAAGTCCCTTCTCCCTACCTTTTATCTTAGCCTGCTTGGCACACCTTCCTCATTCCTGTAGAAGGGCTTATGCCCGAAACGTCGATTCTCCTTTTCCTTGGATGCTGCCTGACCTGCTGCGCTTTTCCAGCAACACATTTTCAGCTCTGATCTCCAGCATCTGCAGTCCTCACTTTCTCCTCGGGTAATAAGCAGTTAAGTGAAAGAGGGTCCCAGAATTGTGATTTTTTGATGTAAAGTGTTCACTTTCAGAGTGAAAAAATAAATTGATGTTTTTATTTCAACAGTGGAATTTGGGAGTTCTCTGTTTCTCATATTTTAACAGTTTACGAGTAGAATTGAGCATTTCTTTATGTTTCATTTAACTTACTAGATGAGCTTCACGCCATGTCCTAACAATTCCTGTCAATGTATTTGTGTGTCTGTGTGTGGGGCAGGTCTGGCAGTCTCTGTGGTGCTTAAAGTGATGAAATGCCACCCTCTGCTGGCCTCCACACGCCACTGCAAGGCATTGGCAGAGGGTGAAAACCAACAGGGATTCATTCAGAGAGGGGGAGGGAAAGAGCAGCTGCTCACAGCACCATCCAAACTGATGTCTTATACATGTACTGATCTAAATGTCCTTTAAACGTTGTAACTGTCCCTGCTTTCATCACTTGCTCTGCAAGTTCATTCCACACACAAGCCAGATTCTGTCTAAAATAATTAACTCTTATGACTTTTGTAAATCTTTTTCCTCGCCCCTTAAAATATCCCTCAGTTTTGAATTACCAACTCTAGGGAAAAGACATCAGCCCTTCAGCTTATCTGTACCCCTCATTATTTTGTAAACTTCTGTGAAGTTACCCCTTAACCTCATCCTCTCCAGTGAAAAAAGTCCCAGCATACCCAGCCTCTCCTTATCGCTCACTCCCTGCATTCCCAACAACATCCAGGTTCATCTGTTCTCAATCCTCTCCAGCTTAATAATATCAAGGTCAATAATATCAAAGTGAATAGTCAAGGTATTTTCTAAGGGTAGGGGAGACCAAAACTAGAGGGCAGAGGTTTAAGGTGAGAGGGGAAACATTAAAGCAATCTAAAGGGCAGCTTTTTCACCCAGAGGGTGGTGTGCCTATGGAATGAGCGGGCAGGATGACCAGACTGGACACAGTATTCCAGAAGAGGTCTCACCAATGTCCTGTACCTCCTCAACATGACATCCCCATTCCGATACTCAAAGGGTCAGACCAATGAAGACAAGTGTGTTAAACACCTTCTTAACTGCACTATCTATATGAGATGCAAATTTTAAAGAATTATACCTGACGGCCTAGGTTTCTGTACTACAGCACTGCCAAAGGCTCT